>NW_010536425.1:0-3138 GCF_000687285.1 Phaethon lepturus | reverse complement strand
AGAGCGTTCAGACAACACTGCATTGTGTGGCTGTGGCCCTAACGAAACCGAAGCCAGGAGAATTTTGCTGACCGCAGTCCTGCAGGATGCCTGCGTGGCTGTAACACACCGGAGGGAGCAATGAGGTGAGGGCAAAAATACCTGACTGGTACTTCAGCATTAGGCAAACCTCTCCATGCTACCTGCAAAACAGTCGTGTTTCTTTTTGGGTCTGCCTTCCTGAGCTTATCTTCAGTTAATTTCTCTCTTTAGGGGTCAATGACAACATTGTTTTGAGCACATCAAGGCATCTTGGTGAACAGCACCCTCAGGGGAAGACCGCAGCGGTCCCGTGCGCCAGTACTGTGGCTGAAGTGGCACATACACCGGAGAGAGAAGGCACCAGAACAAAGCGGCCACTTGGGCTGCTGCCTTTGCTGTATCCCTTCACGTGTGCGTAACTCAGCTGGGAGAGTCAGTCATTAGACCAGGCTTATCCAGAGCCTGCGTGGACACGGTGCAACCTCTGAAGCTTCTCCACCAGGGAGCCTGCAGACTGGCCCTGGCAGGTTATAGGTTTACTCCCTTTCCTTACAACACCAAACCTTTTGTTAACTCATTCTCAGCAGGTCTTTCTTTAACAGAAATCATCACCTCCCAACAGGCCACTCGTGCTTGAAGAGGAGCTACAAAAACTTCAGATCAGTGCCAATAAAATCCTTAGCATTTGTAAAGCAATTACTGAGCTCTGTAATTCATCAGAGCTCAAGGCACATCCCCAGGAAAAAGATAAGCACAAAGGTGCAATACAAAACTGTTATTGCTAACCTGATAGTCGTTGATACATAGAAAGCAACTGGAAAGATTGGAAAGCCAGAAAGCAAGCAGGGAAATGCAAGAAAAATCAAATGAGACACACTGCATTGCGTTAATTTTATGTCTTTGCAGAGGGAGAAAGAATAAACAAGATATCTCAATCAAGTGCGTGGGGTTTGCACGCTGAGCTCTGAGCTCCAACCCCACCATTGGTGCTAACTTGCACTATGGCACCAAGCATGCAATGCAGTTCTGCTGTGCCTCAGTTTCCCCATCTGTGTTTTAGCCTCAGCACTGCCTACCCATGCCTCTGCCTATATCTTGTTCCAGGTTGCTCTGCGGGCTGAGGATCACCGAACTGCATGATGAACTGTAGTGTGCAAAAAAGAAAAAAAAGAAGGAGGAAGTGGCTCCTGGGGCTTGCTGTATAGCTGAGAGGAAGAGTCCATTTAATTCTCAAGCCTGGCCCCTAAGGCCAACGCCAGATCCTGAGATGAAGATACAAGAAAACCATAACAGGGAGCAACACTGTAATTTGCACTCGGGTTCTCTCATCCCTGAGCTCCTGGCCAGTGTTTCCTCCTGCGGTGATGTGCCTCCAGTGACACTTCTGGCATCCGTCACCACCCCCCGGGCAACACATTCGAATGCTTTCCCTTCCTTACGCACCCCAGCGTCGCATTTGCCCGCGTGACCGCTGAGCTGTGCGCAGTGCCAAGATCTCCACCGAGCTGCCTCTCCCCCGTCACACACGGCTCACTGGGCTGCATGGCCACTGCTCATTTGGTTTGCGGCAATGCCCATACGTCGTACAAAAAACTTATTTCATTCACGTTGTCTTGCACTGGTCACTTCAGCATTTCCGCTAACGCTGGAGTCCTGTCGCACGGCACGGCAAGCTCTTCGCACCGCCTGGGCTCACCTCGCTCCCGGTGTGACCTCTGCGCGCGCTGCTGCCAGCGCACGGAGAATCGCGTTAGACAGCATGGGCTGCGAGCCCACCTCTGCCACGTGGAAATAACTCCTCCTGCGTTTGCACGCCCAGACTTGCAAGAATAAAGAGAGAGTCTCCAAAGCATAAGATAAATCCCCGGACACGCACTGTGCCCCTCCATCACATCCCCTCTCGCCTGGCTTCCCCATGCCTCCCAGGGAAGTCCCTTGGCCAGCAGTGGGGCCAGCAAACTCTAGGAGCACTGGGGTGATCCACACATGGCGAGACGGGCTTATTTGTGTGCTTGGGCTGTTGTTTTATCCCCAGGTGAGCAAAATCCTTTTAGAGGAAATCCCGTTATGGCTCTAAAGCTTCCCCTCCCCAGCACTGTTCAGACACCAGCATTGTCTGTCCCGTGGACAGGAAGGCTTTTTATCACAGTTACTCACAAAAATTTGGCAACAAATACTGAATTTTCAATTCTGCCCACTACATGAATTACAATATGCTGCATAATACTCTGATACTCCCATCAGAGACAAGCAGAGGGCAGATGCCTCCAAATGTAATTTTTAATTTCCTTTGCTGGGGATAATGTTTTCTTGTTTTAGCAATGTGCGTTCAAAGCGTTCCAGTTCCCATGGCAACTCTCTGCTGCCACTGGAGATGCCATTTTTCATGCCATCCCTTCAGAATTAGACACCTCCTAGCAGAAGTTTTGAAGAAATGTCTCTCTTAAATATATATTTATTAGAGACAGTGCCTGCGAATATGCTTTATTGACACGTTTCTTAGGCGACTCACAGCCTACAGAGCAGAAAAGCTGTCTCCAGAAATATGCTGGCTGCCAATCTGCCTTTTCTCAGCTTCTGTTTTCAACCAGAACTCTCCCCTCTTTTTTTGCCACATACATTATTAGCCAGCACCTGCTCCCCCTTTTTTTTTTAAATTCCTTTCTGTTCCCATCAGTCTCCCCCATGCCCCGTCTCAGCCCAGCTCCCTGGTAATGCAAGTGCAGCAGGAGAGTGCCCAACCAATTCAGCACATGCCGAATGTATCTGCACCTTCACTGCCTGCTGCTACGGGTGCTGCCCGGGGACCCGCTCTTCTCCTGCAGGTATACATTTGCATGCAGAGAAAAACCCAAAGTACTGCAAAACAGAGACCACTAGAAGAGCCTCTGAGCCTCAGAGGGCAGCTTCAGCAGCATCTGCACCGTCTCTGCCCCCGCCTTGCTCTCCCTGTGCCATCCGGCCATAGCCCACTGGGCACCGCACGCCCTCCGGGAAGGGCTGAGTACATCAGAGCACTGATCCTGCTCCCCGGCGCAAGAGACTGTGCATGGGGCTCCCACCCTGGCTGGGGGAAGGATTCGTGCCCCAGGTCTTGGTTACCTAGTGCCACTCGGG
>NW_010536424.1:0-21532 GCF_000687285.1 Phaethon lepturus | reverse complement strand
CCAACCTAGTGATTCGGTGATTCTGTGATTCATAGTTCGATCAGAATAGCAGTACGCTGCGCAGCTGAATGTTATTTGACAGGTTTTGCAACAATTAAAATGACCCAGAGAAATAAAAAATACACAAGGGACCAATTCCTCATATTCAAACTGAAAAGACTGTCAAAATATCTAAGCAGATTAAAGAACCGTTACTAAACCAATGGTATCAACCCAGTAACCTACATTAGCAGATTGCAACCCTTTACAAGCCATTGCTCATTTATAATAGCACCTTTATTGCTGCTTCATGAACCCTGGAAGTGGTTCATGGCACCCTCATGTTCTGCTCTCTCCCTCACATTGTACCCAATCCTAATTAAAATTATTTAAAAAAAAAAGGAAAATTGTTACACACAGCTACAAGCAACAAGAAGAGAAGTCCAGATAGGCTTTGATTTTTAGCCATGGTCAGCCAAAGTCAGGCGGGTGGTCTGCGCTGGAGACCCCAGCATTAAATCCCCCCCCAAAAGTTCACAGGTTCACAAGGAGCGTTGGAGGAATGAGATAACCCCAAGCGCAGACAGACTTGGGCTCAGGACAGCAGAGAAGCCGTTGTCTGTATATGTCACGTTAATCAGTAACTAACCCAAATGGGCCAGCACGCGCAGATCTATAGCGGAAAGGGCAATTCAGGAGCAAAACAAGCTACAGGATGATCAAAGACAGGTTATTAGCTGTGACCATGGAACTAGCTAGACAAGCAAGCAGGATTTCTGGCAGCACCACTTACTCTGGGATCAAGGTACTATTTCAGCTATTGACAGATTATTCCATGAGGCATCGAAACAAAAGTCTGTTTCAAATAAAAAAGTCTGACATTATAGAAGGACACACGCTGCCAGGCACTCCCAGGCAGAACTGCAATTACAGGCATTGCCTCCTTCACAGCTGGCACTCACAATCTATAATCATAATAAAAAGTAGGACATTAAAATAACAAGCATCCTGTATAGATCCGAGGGAAACAAATACAATAAAAATAGCTGTAAACTAGTTCCAGTGACCTGTGACCCACAAAACCCTCCAGCAGAAAGACATGTACCTTCCTCTATAACATGATAAGTCTGTGCCAAGCTGGTACCTTCAGTAAGAGGGCCCTGACTTTGAAAACCAGCCCCTCAGCCAGTTTGTCCAAGGCTTGTGCAGCCGGTCTGTCAGCAACTCACTGACTTGGTTCATCCCTTTAGTGCCCAATAAATAGTAAATATATGACAAGTACTTTGACCGTATAATACTAATCTGACCTTTCCCAAGATGACAGTCAGTGCCACCTCACAGAGAGTAACATAAAAGATTTAAACAGGAAAAACACTTTCTGTAGGTTAATTCCTCCACCCCTGATAACATTCGCTACTTCGTCTTAGGGCTGAGATGCTCAGTGAAACTTTTCACACAGGTACTGAACTGGAATGCAGGACTGTTCTTACTTCTTAGGACAGATGGATTTTAGTGCCAGAGCATTCTCCACAAGTGCTCCTGCCACACTGTCCTGGGAGGGAGGTCGCCCAGACGGAGCAGGAGGGGTTGGGTGAGATAAGCTGCCTCTTATGCAGGTGCCCAGAGTTGCAAAGAGAGCAGAAACCAAGCCCCAGGACCACTGTCAATCCCTCTTCACTGGTATGGACATGAACACTGGAGAACTCGGAGGAAACCAAGGCTTATGTTCCACACAGCAGTGAAACATCAACTGAACGTGTGTACGAATCATAAAATGACTTAAGAGGAGGAAAAGGAAGTAAGTTTCCAAAACAGGATTAGACACTAATGTGAACTCCAAGATGCCTTCACGAGCACAGGCACAGCCTCAGCTGCTCCTGATGATACAATCTAGTTCTCGTCAAGCTCTGCTTTCCCAGAATTTGAACGTGTGAGGAAGGGGTCAAGAATGACCCAATGAGGAGCTGCTCTCCAGAACATTCCCTGGTGCTGCACTAAGGCACAGTTTCTCCAAAATTTAAAAATGTGTCCAGGATCTTGAGAAATCCAGCGTACCTCAGGGAACACGGAACATTTTCAGCACCAGACATTTTCTCTTCTCTCCTGCTGCAGCTGAGTGGGACACGAGCAGGGCACTAGCCCTTAGCAGTCCTCTGCCACTGTGCTTGGCACATCCCCGCTCTGCCCCACAGACCTTCTCACCCCCAGCGCTGCTTCTGCTACCATCTCTGCTGTCCCCTCTCTGAAAGCAGTCCAGTTTGTAGTATTTTCCATGTGAAGTTTTGGAGGACACACAAGAAGGCAATTTACTATCAGAAAACAAACATTCAAAATTCTGATTCTATCTAGGCCTTCCCACCTCCCGCCCCCCAATATAAAACAGTTTAAGGATTCCCTAAATGGAAATGCAACTACTACAAGGCTTAAAGGTCATCTCAAAGGAAAACTGTATGCAACAAAAAATGGCATGTCGATTCCACACAAATTGTTCCAGACTGCCTTGACTCCATTTAGGGCAAAGAGAAAAAAAAAAACAAGGAAAATTAAGTAGCTGGTTAAAGGGAATTTAAGGAGGTTCTTAACAATTTTTTTCAGTATCAGGAAAAAGGATCTAAAAACACATTGGCTGTGGCTACTGAGCCAGCAGAGATCTGTTGGTCCTCTGAACGCATCTCTGATGGCAGGCTTGACCCCATCTCATCCTGGGTAACGCCACACAAATACTCCTCTGGGGCCGCACCAGTGCTCAGCGCAGTCCACGCTCGCCACGTGGCACCTCCTGGAGTTTTTCCACAAGAAGATAACACATGGGACTTGGAAACTGCAGCCTCAAAGCACTTCGGATAACGTGAAAACAGAAGATTTTCCTGATTGTTTTCAGATTTTCCTGACTGTTGGCACTCAGGATAGTCACCGATCAGCAAAGTAACTGGAGGGAAATGAGACACAGTTGTTATGATACGTATATAATATAGTATATGTTATATACTATGATATAGTAAATAAGGAAACTGTGCCTTTATAAACATACCTCACCTGTACCTTATTCCTCTGCACTGACACGTCTGTTACTGCCACAACAGAAACCACATCAAGCTTTAAACTGTTTCCTTGTTAAAATCACTACTTTGATGCCAAATAATTGTATCTTACATAATATGGCCTCTATCCAAACTAATAAAAGCTTTCTGAAGAAATCAACATGCCTTAAATTAGAGTTGCTTTAAGATTTTAAGTAAACTTAATAAACTCTTTAAGCCATATCAATCTCTCAGATCTTTCAGATGTGTTATGCCTTCATATCTTATTTAAAAAAAAAAAGTAAAAGCATCTGCCAGCTGGTCCTTTGCACTGGGAACTACAACCATCATATGCGGCTGTAAAATATGACTTTGAAAATTATGTAGAGATAGGCCGATACTTTTAATATTTCTAAGTTCTCTTGATAGCCTGCATTTACTATAGATAAAAGGCAAATCACATCTTTTCACAAATACTCTTCCCTTGAATTACTCAAAAAAAGCACCTTAGAGTCAACATCAATTCAGCAGAAGACTAGTGACGAGCTTAAGCACACACAAGCCAAAAAGGAAATCAGACTACTAAGGAAAATGGAATTACATCCTGCCAAACTAACAATTGATCTGTTTGCAGAAAGATTGACTGTATAAAATATACTTTTTTTTTTAAATTACAAGGAAAACAGTTACTCTAACACATGGTCTAACACACTACACAGTGTGTAGTTCCGTGTCTGCTGACTACATTTACTTTCAGTACAGTGTTGGTAAGAAACCAGCATACATGTTACTACTGCTGCTGCTTAAAGAAAGAATTAAGACCACAGGATGACACCCTAACCAAACACAGTGCTGTCAGTGTGACTTTAGGTTGCATAATTCTTGCATCTCGGGCAATAACAATATTATATAAACATAAAGAAGTCATTTTTAGTCCTTCTACCTAACCATCACAATCTGAGAGACAGAGGATGAAAGTTTTCTAGCACATATAAAATTTATGTCCAGGTAAGTGCTTTCTGACCTGAACAGAAAAAAAAAAAAAAAAAAAAAAATCCATGAAACTTATAGATGCACCAACAATAACTCTTGTTGGCCAGCAAGGAGAGATTAAAAAGTGATATGTCAGGAACCTATTCCTGAAGTCAAAACTCAATTCCTGTTCAAAATAAAATACAACAGTAGAGCTGCTGAGAATTTGGAGTTTTTGCATCAAAAGTAATTCACATCTCTAATGTTGCTAAAGCTATCAGAGTAATCAGTTCTCCCTTATTACTCGCTTCTCAAGGATCTTTTAAACGAGGGTTACTGTCTCAATAAATCTAAAAATATCCAGTCTTAATCCAGGACACTATTAAAGAAATCTCTCAGGTGAACCCAGTTACTTTTTCACGTTCAGGAAGATTATTACAAGAATATTTGAAAAATTCAGTCTGGCAGACTGATACATCACATTATCCCGTACAGTCTCACGGAAGATACTCAGCGTTATTTGCAATGCCAGTTCATGTGTCTTGAAAAGACAAAATTTAGAATAAAGCTATAGCTGCCATCATGTCAGTTCAGAAGGATATTTGATTCCTTATGGATAAGTATGTACACTGCATTCTCCGAAGCAAGAAGCAATGGTACTTCTGATGTTTAGTGAGGGTCTGAAAAAATGTCATTCCAACATTCAAACATGGATGGCAAACATTAGAAAGATATCTGTGAAAAGGAGATTTCAGTGCTGAAGCTCTTGCTCTGGTAAAAGTCTGAGACAGGAGACAGCATGAGGAAGCGTTATGGCAGATAAAATGTGATCCAAACTCTTCAGAGTAACACTCCACTACATGGCAGCAATGACTTTCTGTCTCCACCTGCCAAAATAAATTTACTGCCATTTAAGGTTGTTAAAATTTTTCCCCGATTAATCATGGCTTCACTGCAACATCTGCCCAAGATGACTGTTTTGCTAAAGCCGGTTAGCCCACTGCTGTATGTTATGCAACCACAGGCCGTGCCGACGCTCTGGCGTAACCTCAGTCTGTGCCAGCCACGAAGGGAAAAGCAGCAAAAGGAGTGGGAGCTTTCAAGGGTGGGGTATAGCTAATAATCACAGGGCTGAAAAGCTCCATCCCACCCCGTGACACAACCAACCTGAATCCTGTGAAGCTGGACCACCATTGCGCAGACAGGATCCTGCTAAAAACACTTCCCTATCCAAAAGAGGTATTCCCATTTCAACAGGGAGGGATATAAATTGAGAAGAATGAACCCATTTAGGTTTCCTACAGGTCACCCTGTTGTTGGAGCCACAAGGGAGCACTAAAGCATTGATAACAATCTCCATTAGGAAGTATTATATGTAAATATTAGGAAGTAACTCTGTAAATTATGGAACCACAAAAGGAGCATCTCAACAAGGCTAATTTCATCCTGGAAATACATGGCTCACACTTTTATTTAGACCCCAGTGTTTAGCTTCACTCATTTTGAGTGAATTTTGGAGACAATTGCCTTCCATTTAACCTTCTCATTAATTTCAAAGGCAATTCTTCTTCAAAGACCTATCTGATACACATACAGCAAAGACAACTGCTCCTTGCTCCAAACAAACTGTTTATAAAGGACGAGACAGGACAGAGGACAAAGATGTTAGCAACAAAATCCTGGAGAATGGAAAAGAATGGGAGAGAGTGTCTTGAGCAGACAAAAAAATTGCAACCACAAATCTTTTTAACTTCTATTTCAGTTGTGTGTTCAAGTTCATCACACCAGTATTTGAGAACTGCCACACAGGACCCAACTGCAGACGCTGCTCTTGGTGATAGACTTTCTTGGCAGGAAGATCTTGCTTTGGTTAAGGTGTGAGAACTTTCACCTTCCTTCTGGACGTTTCAGCAGATGACGCTCTCAGAGGAGTAGCTAGTAGCTGGGGTACTATTTTCTGTACCTGATCAGACCAGTTCTTGCTCTCTGGGGAATCTGGGAACAGCACAGTTTCCAGATTAAGTGTTTTCATTAAAGTTAAACACTTTCAATAAAAGTGTCTCATGCCCCATCCCATCAACTCCAAGACCTGCACAGTCCCCGAAAAATGCAACCACATGGCAGTTCACCAATACAAAAGCACGTCCTTACTGTAGCTGTAGTTTTGCAACAGCGAAACTATCATTGAAATGGAGATTACCCAGGGACTATCTAGGAAATTAAAAACCAGGACTGGTGTGGCTCACACTAGCTAACCACCAATACTCCCACAGGCTGCTGCAAGCAGGAGGCTGAGGTCTACAGAAACCAGCCAAAAGGTAGTGTCAATGGCAGGAATAACACATTACTGCTTTCTGAAAGATGACTTTGGGCAATTTCGGCTCCCAGTTATAAAATCAAGGCAGATGGGAGGGCACGATAGCAGCAAAAACATTAATGGAGACACACTTCAACTTCACTTGGGGTTTTTGTTTGTCTTTAGGTGGACAAATGGGGGAAGAAAACACAAGCTCACAGATAAAGACTACCAGTTCAGTGACCATGGGACAAAATACTACATAGCCTAAATAATACACATTGTAATGGAATGTCCTATTTTTGCTATAGGTGGATCTGGCAAATGTGAGTCATCTTTGGATGAAATCCCAAACTGCTCTTCTAGCACAGTCATATCTGTACAGAGAACTGGTTATATTTGGAATAAGAGGAAGAATCTCATATACTATCTTCACATGTATGATCTAATAAATAAATTTTCATGAGATCACAAAATACACTTGGTAAGAAAGCAAGAGAAGCTGAGACAAGTTGATGCTATCTACTTAATAGGAAGGTAGTTCATTATTACTTTTTCAACTTCTCTATGATGGAATTCAAGGCAAATCTAGCAGGAAAAACCCAAGCCAGATGAAGAACGGTTAGTTACACTGCAAAGGTGAAATCCAAAAGCAGAAGAGCGACAAACACTACAGTGGGATCCAGAAGCACTGGAAAATGATAAATAGCGTGCATAATTACAGAACGTAAAAGCAAAAGCAAAGACTTGCACCAGGGTAATGCGAGCAATGCTGCTGTGGCTTCCAGAGGGTCAAGTGCTGGCTAAACAGCAAGACCCTCGGGAATATTTCTGAAGACTGACATGTAAGATAACTATGCCAGGAAGAAAAAATTAACACAAATACGCTCAGAAAAGATGGTTTTCATTGACACCTTCTACGAGCTCTCTGATGGGGCAGGCTGGGGCCGGGGGCAGTCAGTGAGCAGACGGTGGGAATTGAGTGCTGAGGAAGGAGGTCTGTCACCTGAGGAAGGAGGTTTGTCACCCTGGGTGAGCAGGAATCCCAGGACCTCCAGCATCACCTTGTGCCACCGGTTCCCACCCTGGAAGGCTCTTGGGGATCCTGAGCAGAGAAGCAATAAATGCGTTTTCTAGCCAAATCAGTTCCCAGGCATTACCACCAGCACCTGAAAGCACTAAGGGCAGGGACATCCCTCCTGAAAGCCCTCAGTTCTTGCATCACATTAAAGTTCCTGTGAAAGTGAATTCTGACATCACCTGCTCCAGAAGATCCTTCTGTTGCTGATACCTTCTCTGTGTTCACACAAAATTTCTGACAGACTGAAAACTGATCCACTCTTCCACTCTGGGTGAAAGATGTAATTTCAAAGGCAAAATCCTTGGTGTGAAAACTCTATGGCAGGATAAGTTAATACTGGACAACCCAAGGGGTCGTTGGCAGTGACAGCAGCACTAAGCAGGCAGGTAAACATAAGGCAAGATTACAGACTGAGAAATAATATTCACCACTGGCACTTGTGATTTATTCCATGGGTCTCATGATAACTATTGTTTTTCTTAAAATACATCCTCCTAGAGTAAATGAATACAACAGTCTTCACCCTTATTAAGAGAGGTTTTCAGCTTTCATCACTGTAAAGAAAAGTTTGAAGGCAACCACAGCATGTCCCAAAGGCTTAAATGTCAGAAAGCAGAAAACAAAATCAGTGAACAGTTGAATTTGTCAGTGCTGCTCACTCACCACTTAGACACAGTGAGTATCCTTACTGATAGATGGACAGTTTGTACATGATATGGGAGAGGATGTTTTTTCATGTTATTTCTTCCCCACATTAAAAAAAAAAAGGGGACTATTTGGCACTCATAGTGCTGGAATGTACAATGAGTACCAAAACCCAGGTCAAAACTACACAGAAATTGCTGTCTTCAGTGGTAAGAATTTTTAGTTTGCAAAATATCCATTGCACTCTATTACTCACAGAATGATAAAATGAGACTATCAAAAGCTCCCACTATCCATGTGGACACCCAGTGATGACCAGATGGGTGGGCACAATTGTGCAATTTTCCTACGTGCTGTTACACAGCAAATTACTTGGGATCTGGCCATTAGTGCTATCAGCTTCTACATCAAACGTCTCATTAAGATAAACAGAGGCTGCTCATTTATCTTAAACTGTTTTGGGCTAAGACAAGCCAATATATCTACATACGAAAGGTTAGAGGGTTGTTTGGGGTTTTTTTCTTCCCCTGAAAGCTTTCCCAGATTGGTTATAGGGCTTACATTGCTCATCATGAGAGCCCAGAATTTGGCACTTGAGGTGAAAAATGCTTTGGCACTGCACAAAGGCTGTGAAAGTGGTGTGGGAATTAGTCTTAGAACAAGATTTCTGACACATAATTGAAGTACAGGTATGGAGGAGCTTTCAAAAAGGCAGCAAAAGTGTCTTGATAAAAAGAATCCACAATATTGATCCTGACTACTTAAATGTTTGAGCTCTCCACAGTCTTCCCACATCCCTAGTACAACATAAACCAGACCTACTGACCAAGCCAGTCTTTCTGTAAGAACCTGTTAATTTGTTCCATCCTGCAATTTTAGTTTAATAGTGTACATTAGTAAATGTAACCCTAGCAATTTTTTCCTTTAATTTAGTCAAGGCACTACAAAACTTCTTCAAAATTCACTAAGTTTGCTGTATTTAAATCTTAATTTTTCTAGATACAAGGACAATACAGGAAAGGCAGAAGGTTAAAACGTCATATCAGATGGAGTTTAACGTTCTAAAAGATTATAACCCAATTCAACAGCTTCCATGATTCAACTACAATGTTTGCTACACAATACATTTTTACTGCTCTCAAGCTAGTTTGTATAATAAAACAAGTGAAATTACTCTGATCTGTCTATCTGTAAAAGGTCTACTCACTAATTTTAGTAAACAGCCTCTCAGCAAAGCAGCTGAATTACCAGTTACAAGTCAACTATGGAATAAAACTCCTGAGAGGAGACCAAGATCAACTAAGGAGCTTTCTCCACAAATTCAGTAGCAAGAAATCTGGACCGGTCTCTAAAGTTAATCACGGCTTATTGTGTGTCACCAGAGCCCCAGAACAACGTCATCACCCCAGAGAGGTCATGGAAACAGCGAAGATCTATCAACTCCAAGACAGCTGCTTCAATTGTTCCTTCATACAGTGAGCACCAGGTGCCACCTTGGCTCCTCAATGGGAGGGTCAAAGATCCAGAAACCCAAGGGAAATGCAGGAAAAAATAATCTGACATTCTTTAAGCAAATGAAAACGTCGAGATTTACATTGCTACTTGTTTCCTGCGTGATGGGGGATGATACACAAGCACCTTCTAAAAATGAGTGTCCACCATGATGCTTTCCTGGCTTTCATACTTCTACCTACCAGATGGAAGTCTAGCACGCCTCTGCTCCCCAGGCAGGAGCACTCAACATACAAACCCCACACCACCCATCGCTTCAGGCATTCGGGGTGACTGACAGGCACCGGCCACCCCTCCACTACCCGCAGGAATGGAGTACCTAAGAAGAAAGGCGGCAGCCAAAATGTTTTGTTTAAAAACAAGACTCATTTTGACAATAAGCAGCCCCCCCTTTAAGTCTCAAAAAACGTAAGCCCTTAATGGAAAACATGTTATCTATCAACTGATCGGAAAAATTAAGCAAAATATTCCCAATTATTTAAAAATTGTTCAGCTTGCCTTCAGTTTCCTATCAAGTCTGGCTTGTATAGTTATACACGAGGTTTAAAAAGGTTTACACGTATCTACTTTTTCTTGGCATTTCCTCAAAGGGGTTTAAGTTCAGTATAACTAATAAAGATGCAGAGAATTAGCTGCCAGAGACTGGAGATGTCTAGCTTAGGAATGTCTGCATCCTTGAAAGCCAGGATGCAGTACAGCCCAAAAAACAAGAACAAATGAAGACGAGATTTCTATTGTTTGTTTTGCTAGAGACATAAATGCTACATTTAATAGGGAAAAAAAGGGAAACTAATACACTCCTTTTTATATACCAATGCCTGCAGGCATATACAATCGTCATTAGCGTTCTCTTCACCTAAAAGAGATCAGTACATAAACCACATAAAGCAAAGTTACTTTCTTACTGCGACACAGCCGAAACTCAAAAAGGGAAACACTTTATTATCAAGAAGCATTGTCCACAAAGTTATACATCTAACCCTCGGTCTTATTTTAGAAAGTCTGCCTGGTAATTTGCCTGTACTTTTGAAAAACAAGTAATATGTTTTGAATTATAAGAGGTTACAGGGACATTTTTGTGGTAAATTTGGACTTTCATTTGCAAAAAAAACCTCTCGGTGCTACAGAAATCCTTTCGGAAATAACATTTTTTTGTCATTGCTAAGCACTTTTCAACAAACTTTAATAGCTACTGTTCCAAGGAGCTGTTTACATCCAGCTTTAAAAGAACACTGGGGTACTTACATCCCCGCAAGCAAAAGGAAAAGCAGCATGGCGTCTTTCTGATATTTTGAGGAGCAAACAAAAGAGAGTATATTCTCAGCAGTATGCAGGGGCAACAATTTTTCTAAACAAGTTCACTCAAAGGCTCTTGGTGCTCAGGCTTTGGTATTTTGGGATTTTTCTAGAGGCCTAAGTTATGCTTAGAGCTCTTTGAGTCTTCTTTCATTCGTTCCCCTGGTCTTTACACCCAGGATAAAGAAGGAAAGCAACACCAAGTAAGTTGGTATTAAGAAGTGGAAGGCACTATTTCTAACTCTGAAGTTTATAAACTCAATATCCAGCTGCTTTATAAACAGCGCATGGCAAGAGACGCCTTCAAACAACAGTAGCTGGATTTTTCCTTTGAAGGTAAAACTTAACTTTATCATTCATTCTTATAAACAAAATAACCTATTTAGTTGAAGGTTAGCAATATGAATAAAAGTTTTACAGTAAACACCTAAAAGACGTCTAGCCACATGAAAGCTTCATTGTGCTCTTGATAACCGTGATGTAAAGGCTTTTACAACCATCAGTTTTTGCAGGCAGACACACCAGATTTTACCACCTCAATATGCCATACAGGAGCTCTCCCGAAAGAAAGCTGCACTGTGGGAAAAGAGAATTTTTTGTTTTGGTTTGGTTTTCTTCACTATTCATCATGAGACAGCCTTTGCTGCCATGCAGTAAGCTTTTAAAATATGGGTTCTCATTATTCCTTGGCTGTTTTGCTCCCTGGACACAATGATGCAGTAAATTGCTTGAGCCCCCTTTAGTTTCCCTACTGTGAGTTTGTCCTAGGCGCCATAAATAAAACCTGGTACAATGATGAAGGCACTGACCAGTCTGATGCTTATAATGGAAGTCTGATATTAACAGGGAACCTTTTCGGAAAGTTTCAGCTGGTGCCCCAAAGTCTAATTCATTTGAGGGGTACCAGTGTGTGCCTGCTCTACATCAGAACGAGACTGAAAACCTTTCCATCAGGAGCCCCGTAATAAGACGACTTATTCAAAGTTCGTCAGAAGTTCCAGTGAAACTGCTTAAGTTGGCTTGATCCAAATAAAGCATGCAAGATTGCATGTGTACAGGGGCAAGCACAAAAACACAAACTTAGAACATCATGTTTGGAGATGGGGTTAGACATACTACCCTCAACTAAACATTCACCTCTTGCAGCACATCATATACCACATATTGCACAGTCCCACCACAAATCTTCTTCAATTTTTATTTCACGGGAAGCTGTAGCGAGCCTTCAGGCTTCCCAAATTAAGTTACATCAACCTTAAATGGGAACAGATCACAATACTATAAGCAAATTATTCTCTACCTGAACAACCTCAGATAGGATAGCGTCAGGCCAGGCCCTGTCCCAGCCCAAGAGCACATGAACTCCCCAAGGCATGGATCCAATATGGAACCAGGAAACTACTTGAACAGATCAGGATGATAATCAGTGGTTATAGCATACCAAACCTCCTACCATGACAAAGTTTGTGTGGGCTTCATAAGTTAGGCATTTAAGGAGGAGGCAGTGTCTATGTTGAAATTTATGTGGTGTTTCTTTCATGCCAAAAAGAGCAATGGAGGGAAAAGTACACGAATGCTCGTCAGAAAGTTCTCAATCAGACATGTTAACAGATCAGTGCTGTGGGAGAAACTGATAAACATAGGAAGGAGATAAGCTGTGTTTCTGAGGTCAAACAGGAAAGAGGCAAAGAGATAGGTGAAGCAGATAAAACAGGAAGCCAAAACAATCTCTGTAGATATCCTTTGAACAAGCACATGTGGGAAAGGGGAGTTTGCCAAGGCATAAGACAAGGAGCGCGCAGAAAAACCAGTGCGAAGGTGACTCTAGGGAGGAGATTTAGCACTGTGTATAGCTCAGACTTGGGTCTGATACACTACAGGGGAAATAATGAGATTTGACTTTGAATGCAAAGGCCTGGAAAGGACCAAGTTAGATGGTGCAGGCAGAACAAGTGAATTGCTGTCCACAAGACCTCGCTCGCGCCAGCCTAAGGGAACCTCAGCTGAGTTACTAGGCAAGGCTGAAAAGATCACACCAAGATCAGAGAAGACATCTCCACCACTGGGAGAGCTGAAGGCACATAAACAGACACTTCAGCAAGGGGGAAGTTGGCCAGAGGTGTCCATCTGTACAAAGAAGGTACTGAAGGTAATGGGAAAGAGAGAAGTCACCAAGGTTAACCAAGAGCATACTGCAATTATAAAAATATAGCTAGGAAGTCAGCAAAGAGGAGAAAGGAAGAGTCAGGTGGGACAACACTTCTCGGAGGGACAGTGAGAGTCAACAGCTGACACCCTGGAGTACAGCAAGAAACATCCAAGGATGATAAACTGTATCATGGGAGGTAAGCAGCTGTCTAGTCTTAATGCCATATTTTACCCAACAGCCAATGGTATGTTTTTCTGGAAAGAATGCTCTGGATCAGACCAGCCCAACAGTCACACACTAACTGTTCTCGGAAGTTTCACGTATCTTAAGGCTGGCAGACCAAAGCAGGCAAATGGCAGCAACAGGGCAGACCACTGCCAACTTCTAAATCAAGAAGAGATGGCTAGCAACGTCACAGCAACCAGGAAATATGTGCTGCAAAACACTTCGGCGGACAGATAAATAGGACAGAACACAATAGTGGTGAGACACAAATATTCCAACACCGCTCAAGGAGAAAATTTAAAGTCTGCACAGAAAAATGCTCTGAAATTAGGGGGGGTAGAATGGAAAGTACCATCACCATCAAGACTTAAAGCAAGAACAGACTTATGCCCCAGCACTAGTCACACTTCTACTGATGAGCACTGCAAGACCATCTATGATGACGGTGGTGGTGGTGGGTCCTCTGGCTTATCATTAACTACTGTTTTATTTAAAGGGTCTTTACATGATACCCTCCCCCTCCTTCTACCTCAGCTCCTAATTGCTGGGCTCTGACAGCATGTTATCTGTTATCCATCTAAACCACTACTCACAAACAGAACCAGGTCCACTGTCCTGTGTCAGCTTGCAGCAGCTGCTGCGCACAGACCAGGTGAGAGAACAGTAGCTGAAACCAATCCCAGGAACAAGAAAAAGCTCATTCCTAGCAAAAGATAGAGGTTATCTGAGGAACAGTTTAATGGTTTAGATTTGAAGAAAAAAAAGTCTTTTCAATAGGTTAAATCTATCTAATGCCCCTTTTTCACTCCCAAACACAGAACAGCCTCATAGCCAAGCTGTTCTCTTAGCAGTTGAAAGCACCACAATAAAAACTTCCTTCCCCTCCTGGTCTGTTCAGTACGTGATAGCAGTAGTGTGAGCCGAGATCTCACCAGATCTAACTGAAAAGCCTTGAATGGAACAGAAATCATCTTCTAGAAATTTTAAATCTTGTTCTGAGAACTGGAAATGAGCTATTGCCACAAAGGGACACACAGTTCCCTTATTTAACACTTACAGGCAACAGGCAAACCTGTGTTCAGACATCGACTTTCTTCTCCCCCCGCCCCAGAATTTCTTCATTCCGTGAAAAGGTGCAATCATGACCCAGGGACTGAGAAAGAAAAGGAATGATGTAATAGTCAAATATCTAGTGAGATCTGCATCTCTAAAAGGAATTTGAGTTAAGTATGACTAAAGGGGAAACATTCAGGTAGTGTAAAAGCTTGCTCAGCCCAAAAGGAATGCAAGGGGTCAGTGGAGCAGTAGATCAGTAAAACCATCTAAAGAGGTAGATTTTTGAACAGAGGTCAATACAAAGGACTCTTGACTAAAGGACACCACAAGACTCATTGGAAATATTAGCTAATATTTACTATAAGAATTTGGCAGATCTTAAAGTCAACCTTTAGCTACTGAAATTCAGAAGGTGATGATAAATTGCTTCAGTTACGATGACGAAGGTTAAACAAGCCATCTCAAACATGTGGTAGTCAAAAAACAAGAGCAGGATTCTACTTTGCAGTATCACAAACAGATGCACTGCCCACTCTGAGGATCTTCAGGACCCATATTACTTCATCAGAATCTACCAAACAATTGCAGAGAAGAGGCAAAGATGAAAACAAAAAGGCGGCCAAGGAATTCCTAAATCACCAGCTGACTTTTTGTAGATATCCTTTGTGTAAGTGGGGGAAAAAAAAAAAAAAATTAAAAAAAACATGCAATAAGGAGCATCTCTCTTGTTGAGCTACTTCAAAATAGTTCTGGTTACAAAACTGATTCTTTAGCTTTTTCTTCACACCTGATGCCATGTGACATGAATGTCCCACCCCAGCTTGCTGCTAGCTACTTACAATTAAATTCTGTTATGTGTGCTCTGAAAATTACCATAAACGCAGCTCGGTGTCAGCTGGCAAGCCAGGACCAGCAGGTCTGGTGCACAGCATTACTAGCAAAAGAATTTAAAACTGTAGGGTACCCTGAAAGACTAATCTCATTCATAAATCTGACTTCGTATATTATTCAACACCCACGTGTTAAAATTATTAAACACTACCTCACCTACACTGCTATAAAAAGACTACTGTGAAATTTCACTCTGAGAAAAGAAGGTATTCATAAGTCAGGGGAGGACAGATGTGCAAAAGAAGATTCAGGGACACTATATAAATTCAGCACATATGGAGGAAAAACAAACCCCAGGCGGGACATCACCTCAGTCAATGCTTCGTTCATACCTCTGGGACAGGAAACACAGAGCCACCTGTAGCAGCTATCGGTTTCCAGAAGCTGAACGGCGAGTCCCTGCAGAAGTCAGAAAGCTGGCCCTGATCCTCCTTTTTGCTACTTGTGTAGTTAGGATTTGCTTTTTAAGTGAGATCGATGGTCTTTTCCATCTATGAAGATCAAGCTGGACCCTGTCCAAGCTCGTAAGTCAAATTTTGATGGACTAAGGAGAATTTTCATTCCATTCATTCCAAATTCTGACACAAGACAGCTCTCTGCAAGCTGGGCAATTCCGAAGAAGCCAAGAAGAGCTGACAAGACTTAACTGCTGACTGTCTGAGCAGCAGTAGGGAGCGACCTGCAGCATCCGCAGTGGCAGGCACTCCTCTCCAGGGAGAAAGCAGACACTTCCCAGCAGCTTTTTAATTCAACACCACATGGACACTTCAAATATTTAAAGTATCTATTTAAAACGAGGAAATTAAAATGGCTTAAAGGCAAGAAAAGCTTGTTCGTGAAGCATGAATATTTCATTACCAAAAGCACGAATGAAACCAAGCATTCACATATTTCCTCCACTAGGATTAAAGATCCTTTACTACCTAGTGTAAAGACAAACCTCTCCCACCACAACTTCAACCAAAAATATGAATGTTTAAGATGGTGCTCAAAAGACAAGAAAGCTGGTGTAAAAACATCAATACAATATAGACAGCACCCCTTTGCTCCTTGAGAAAGAATTGTTCCTAATGTATTTATGGGGACTCTGATTCTCTGAAGACAGGAACAAATTAAAGTGTTGGGTCAACCCCAGAACTTGTACATGTTTGCCAGACCTGCTGAGAACAGATAAAAGGAAAATAACCCAATTTTATTGGGTTATAAATAAATCTAGATCTAGAGGATACTAATTTGCAGAACAAGAGTTTGGCCTTTCAGAACTGCAAGATAAGTGAGTATCTGTGTATTTACACCAAAAAAAAAAAAAAAAGCCCTTTGATATCACCTACTGAAAGGGGCTGCTAACAACTGCGTTCTGGCTTCTTTTCAGGTCACCCGGGTAATTACAAAGTCTATACATTTTCAGCACCATCTTCAGTTTATTGTTTCTAAAACTGCCTCCACAGGAACATGCTATAAACCCAAGAGCCTAACAGCTATTCACACCAGTCATCCAAAACACAAACCAGATCATTCTTAAGACTGACAGATACTACAGGCTCAACCCACCACATCATCTAGAAAAAAAAAAAGTGTTTTTTTTTTTTGAGATAGGTCCAAAAGGTATAGCCTACACACAACTCTCTCAAGAAAATCCCTTCAAGATATCCCTCTGCAGCATCTGAAGCCCAATTCCCTATTTCAATTTGCCACAACCTTTTTATAGGACTACATCCTACGCCTCACCCTTGCCTGCAGAGCAAACACTTCCCTCAGTAGCAAACACAGCAAATTCTCAGAGGAGAACCAGTTTTTCTTTACAGATTCTTGATAACAAAAATATTATTATTCATAACAAATCTTATCTTGCAACAGTTTTTGCAATAAATATGAATTTAGAACTGTTACCTTAATTTAGGATAGCTTTGAAAATGCTGGGGTTTCCACTATAAAAAACAGTTGGGAAAACATTTTTGCATATTTTTAACTAAATGCAGAACTGTGTTTTTATTAAGCGTTGCTTTAAGAGGTCAGCAATAACAATGTTTGCAGGGAGACAACTTGAAAGACTATTAAACTGCAGTTCTTCACACCACAGCCTCAGGTGGGCTGGGATGACCAGGAACTATCTGAGGAGCAAGTACAGCCTTCCACATCAGGTTTCATGCTGGCACTAGTTACAAGAAAAAAAAAGAGAGAAGAAAAGAAAACAACCCAAAATTCATTTTATGATCATTACACCTTACCAGGTGCTTTCACAGTCTTCCTTTCATGCATCCTTGAATTCTTTAATAACCATGACAAAGATCTATTATGTTCCCAGGAGAGGATTTGCACAATGCTTATGAAAAAATGAGTAACTCGCTAGAAATTAGGAAGAGATGAGTCAAGTAGCACCTGCTCATGAATTAGATGTGGAAACAGAAAGACCTTGAGCACACAGCTTTTATGGGACTACCCCAAATGCTACCCTGCCGCTGCAATATATAATAGTCTACTTTCTTCCTGCATTTCAACATGGCTTTCCACTTACAGTTGATTAAGAGGCATTGGGTTTATCCACAGTTGAGCCCCCACACCATCCCACCACCCGGCACGGAGAGGACCACGTCTTGCTCTCCTGCAAAGCGTTCTAGACCTTGTGCAGAGAAGCTAGTCTGAAGCTATTCCTGAAGTTATCACTAAGACTGCAGAACAGATAATTCAAGAAATCAAGCTACCACTTTGCATGCCTTAGATACCATTGTTCACGCTTGTTTATCAAGATAAATGCTAGTTGTACAGGATAGTACAATCAGTGGTCTTTGTAGGATAATACAAGAAATCATATATAAACCAGAATATTTCATCCTTGTGAAAAGTAACCTTGCCCTCTTCCTAACAAGCAAGTAAATTCAAAATGATAACTTTTATCACTTGAAATCTTCATTATGGCATGATGAAAAATGAGGTAACGTACAGGTTTGTGTTTCTCTCACTCAAATGTTCACACTGCAAGTTTCATCTACGCCACAACTTCTGCAAAACGTTAGCAACTCCTGCGAGCTGGCTGCTCGCTTTCCACAAGCACCGTCTCACTCCACCTGCTGTGGAATAGTCACGGTCACGGCAAGTTAAAACCACCCACTGAAATGAAAGTGTTTTAACAAGTCCAGAGCAGGACGTTCTCCCTTAGATTACAGGCAGGTAACACTCGGAGTACAGCTAAATACAAGCCCTTGAATGTCACTGAGAGGACCAGAGAGGCGTCTGACATTAAAAAGATTCCCTGTTTTATGGAGTCTTCAATAAATCTTATGTCCTCTGGTAGGAATTGAAATGCCAACTGCTACTGCAGTAATCAACCTGCCCACAACTGGCAACAGGGAACTGATTAAAGGGAATGCCAGACTATCTGCCAAAGTGCAAATTGCTCAAATATGGCTGTTTATAATAATTCATACTCAGGACCACCTAAAGAACAATTATCTGTTAAAGCTTTGGGGGTTTTCTATAAAGAAACAAAACTAGCTGCTGAGTCCACACTAATAGTTCCAATACTCTTGCCTTTTCTTTTTTTTTTTTAATTATTTTGATGACTAAGAATCATGACCAGATGCTGGTACGAAGCCCACTCAGAACTAAGGAATTCAAGGACTGGATGACTTTTATTTACAATTAATGCACAACATGCAGTGACTGCTTGAGTGTCCACATGAAATGGCCAGTTTATTTAGTTGTAAGACATGACCATGAAAAAATACTAAGACTATGATATCCTCACTGAATCACTACACAAACTTACCAACGACAGGGCATGAAGCGTAGGCATTAGGAAATGAGGTAGTAAATTCACATTGCATCCATTCGCCTACCCAGGCAGGTACTCACATCGACAAACAAATCAACCACGCCAATCCAGCCCATGTCAGCGCCACTAAATTAAAATATAAAGTAATGAAAAGTGCAACTTCACCATTTCTCTTTTTCCTACTAGAGACATCCTTGGGGAAATATCCTTGCATGCACCAAAACTGGTACGATTTCAATTCCACTCACATCTGGGCTCACTTGGGAACTAAATCCAGCACAACCCGTCTTGGGTCAGCCAGTGACCCTGAACAAAAATAGCTCTGGCAGAAAGCTGGATTTATGGAATAGGGTGGAGCCCATCCAAGTGCAAACCGAACAAACCTGCCACTTGAAGTTAATGATAGAGAAGCAACAATTTCTCCGTTCTGTTCTGTGCACGATGAGCACAAACACAACTTGTGCCATCTACATGACGTGACAAAACAGAACGCGAGGTTATCAGCCCTTGAACAGGTCAGAATCTGAGGTGTAATTTGGGTCTGACACAATT
The DNA here is from genome assembly GCF_000687285.1 of Phaethon lepturus. Taxonomy (NCBI): domain Eukaryota; kingdom Metazoa; phylum Chordata; class Aves; order Phaethontiformes; family Phaethontidae; genus Phaethon; species Phaethon lepturus. Next base: position 2,086 of record NW_010536424.1, on the reverse strand, counting down.
TAAAAGGTATCAGCAACAAGTGTTAATTACCATCTCCAAAGCGGTAAAAATAAGAGAAGCAAATGTTGCTTGAGAATTGTAGTAACACCAGCAGCGAAGCTGGGTCAGCAGGCCAGGGCCACAGCCCTACCATCAATCAGGGCTTACTGGAGTTTAGCAATTTTACTGAAAAGCCACACTTTTGGTAAATTCAGATTAGCTTTCTCAAACGTCCCAGTGTGGACAAGCCTAAAGTCAGGCGATAACAGCATCAAGGTTAGAAAAATTAGCAGTATTAATTTTGTTTTGACAAAAGATTATTCTGCTCACAGCACAGACACAAGACAACCTTGAAGTGCAGGCAGAACTCTGCCTGCAAATTGCAGATTATGGCAGAAGTAACACACACGTTCTCATGTAAAAAAAAAAAAAAAAAACAGAGTTTGAATTGGTGTCACAAGGAAGAACCTGGTTTTGAATACCAGTGACCAAGATATTGGAGTTAAAGGGACACCTGATGGTGTGTTAGATACAGCAATAATATCCAGACAGCATCCTTAGGCATCATCAACATGCAACAGGACAGGAAAAAAAAAATAAAATCAAACTACATATCAATTGTAAGAATCCAGAATTGCAAGCTGCTTCTGCTCATCCTCTTTCGCACAAGATTAGCAAAGTCTACCACTGCGGGCACCTCTCAATTAATTAATTTGATACCTAAACGCAAGCAACATGCTATGTTGATTTTTTAATTTATGTAACAATCCATTTCCAATACTTCATCTAGATTTCTAGTACACATTAACCAAAGAATAAAAACCCCAAGAACAAACTGTTACATGCAAGTCTCCTGCTAATTACAATTACTTTGTTTGTAAGCCCTTTGTAATAAAATTAGAGTGTCATGGTGTGCACAAATAAGAAGCAAATCTAAGCTTTTAGAGGCACCGCAAGAGTAATTTAAATCTGACATTTCCTCGTGTTCAAAGCTCAACCGTTCACATTATGTTTTTCTTAGTATCTAAACAGAAATGCCCTCCCCACCCAAATAGAAATCCAAAATGTAAAAGAAAAAACAGCATCAAATATGCTGGTTGTTGTTATTACATCTCGCACTGCCAGGATCCGAGCCCTGACCTTGCAGACAGGTATGCCCCGGTAGCACAAAGATTCCTGAGCACTCAGCGGCTGATGCAGCCAGACGTCAAAACCTACAGATTTCATCCAGAGGAGACATCACAATTGCCTGAAAGGACTTAATTTTCTCCTTCCTCAGTAGTTTTATGACAGCTGAAGCAGCTTAGCCCACCTTTGCCAGAGCCGCTCTCATGTCCAACAACTGTATGGGCCTGATAAGTTTTTGATAAGATTTGAACCATCTTCTCCAGCATGCAAGTGGCAGGAGAGGAATGGTCAGTAAAGCCTGAGCAAAAGTGGAGCAGGGGGAGGCAGCCAGTAAGTCACGTTTTTACCCCAAAGGCTTCCCTCTGGTAATTATCAAATCCTTGCACAACAGCGGCATGAGAGTTTATCAGGAAGAGCTCACATGAATCTTTTATAACAGAAAGTGAAAGACAGCTGCAGACTTAGGGTCCCCACCGGCTGTCCTCTCTATCAGTGCTGCTCAGGATTTAGTGGTACTTTACAGAGGAAACAGGGATGAAAACGGAGATCCTCCCGAAGCCCATCACATCTAGAAGGGAAATAAAACCATAAAGATCACGAAACGTTAATGCAGAGCGTCTGCACCGGCGAACGGCTGTAACGCTCCTACGGGGCTGGAGCAACCTTGGACTTGGTGACTTTTATTGCTTTTTTTTTTTTTCCTGCCTCAACTTCGCACGCTTGTCAGCGCCGGCGAGATACCTGTTAGAGGAGAGGCGTACGAGGTGGAGACGGAGGCAGATGAGGTCTGACGAGCAGGAGGAGAGGGAGGTTTTCCACAGCGGTCACAGAAAGCCCCCCACAGACCCAAAGGCTTGGTGCTCCCTGCCTGCACCCTGAAGCACCCTCGTACTCACCCGGCTGTCCCAAATATCCCCATTTCATAAAAAATTCCCCTATTTTGTGGCGGGTTTGCTCCACTACGGAGCTCGGTCACCTC
>NW_010536423.1:685-1003 GCF_000687285.1 Phaethon lepturus | reverse complement strand
TCGGGCTGCGCGGGGACGCAGCCACCGCCAGGACGAGTGTTCGTCGAGTTCGGGCATAAACCGCAGTCCCGAGCAGCGGGAAGGGGGCTAAGTGTGCCATGGCACTGAACTGCTGCTCACGCTGCACTGTGAGTAGAGGAAAACCAGCATTTTGCCATTTCTGTGCCATTGGGCTTTTCTGTTGCAAGTATCCTTGTGCCTTACAAAAGACATGCCTTTCGGAGCTAAAAAAAATAGTATTGCAGCTCACCATAGCGATGTCTACGAAAGCTACAGCAAAACACAACGCCGTTCAGGCCCTCTCAAGGCCGGTGCCTA
>NW_010536423.1:0-632 GCF_000687285.1 Phaethon lepturus | reverse complement strand
GAGAGGCTCGCAGCCCACGGGTTGCTGTCGAGACTCCCTGTGCATTTGTTTGAAAAGCAAACTCCCTAGGAGAAACTTTGTACTAGCTACAATGCTATCTCATTTAGAATACAGCATTTTGTCATTTACAAAACACACGGTGAAATGTTTATGTTTCATTCCATAGATAACCAGCTTATAATACTGGTCTTCAACTTCACTAGAGATCGAGAGAAAACATTTTATTCATGCAATCCTACATGTACTTCCTTGCTCCTACACAGACCTCCCTGCCCAAGGACTTTGCTTCCGCCACTATGGTAGCAGGACGCGGGGGCCGGGGACATCACTCCCCAACTTGCTCTGCAGGCAAATGGGGCAAGCCGTGTTGCTCACTAAGTAAATTCCTTAAAATGATGCTGAAAACAACTTCTGCTCCTTATTAGCAACAACTAAAAGGTTTGCTGGGAGCCTCCGAATAAGCTACTCCGCTCACTACAGCAATTTCCCTCCTTGCTGTCCCATGGAAACGCCAAGTTTGATTTCTGACAGGAGCCCAATAAAGGCTGTTTTCAAACAGGGCAGTGTGCGTGGGGCACCGCGGTTTTACGCTTTCGTTCCTGTCGGCAACAGCAGCGCCGCTGCCGCCGTGC
>NW_010536422.1:0-5343 GCF_000687285.1 Phaethon lepturus | reverse complement strand
AGCCAGACCGGGCTTCCCACCGGGGACGCCCCCCCACCGGGCCCTTGGGGGGCGGGGGGGACACGGATTGGTTTGCTCACTGCGGGAAGCATCTTGCCGAGAAGAACATGCAGCTCCTGGGCTGGTGAGGGTGTCTGGCAGCCCTGGAAAACTGAGCTCTTCATTTTCTCTAGTGCAGCAGCAAGACAATAAACACACTCACTATACTGTCATCCTGCCCAGGAACACATGGGCTAGGGGAAGGAATATTTCTGTAGGAATAACAATTAGCGAGCATCTGAAGAACCATGAAAATGTAAAAATCCTTGCATTGCCTTGCATCATTTTTCCCTCATCTTTTTCCCTTTTAATTTCCCAGCACCCCCCCGTCCACCCTGCTTCTCGTTTATACAGGGAGAATGAACATCCCCCCCCTCCGAGTCAGGCACCACAAACAGCTGTGGTTAGGGAGAGGAAATCCAGCCTCGCGGTGATAACTAAAATAGCTGTGATACTTTAATTGAGCTGCTAATAGCAGTGTAGGGATGTGGCATAAAAGGCCTGCTGGTCGGGAGCCTTTCTTTTAGCAGTTGGCTGGGCAGGGAGGGCTGCAGTGCTCGGGAGGTGCTGCACTGTGGTGGACCCCTGCCACCTTCCCCCTCCCAAATGCAGCCTTTCCTGTTCTCAGTTCTGCCGTGATGCCGTGCGTTTAGCGGCACGGCTTACGAGAGCAGTCTCCACGTAGTTCTCCTTTCCCCCTCCCTTACCTCAAGGGCTTGTTTCTAGGGTGCTGGACTACGTGGGCTTCGATGCAGTGCCTGTGTCTTCCTCCTCAAGTGGTTAATCTTGTGAACCGCTGCGCTTACAAACCTACATGTGTGCTTTTAACCTCTGCTTTTAAAGTGTGAAGGAGAAGTAGTGATGGATTTACTAGCTCTTGTAGTAAGGATAGCTTATGCATTATTTATGCTTGCTATTACTTGGTTCTGATGGGGTTTTTTAAAATTTTCCTTACATTAGTAGTACAGTAAGAAAAAGCTTTTTCTGTCGTCAGGTCCTCACGGTAGCTTCTCCTTAAAATTTAATCAAAATCAGTAGCTATTACTACTATTTTCTAGTGTTGTAAGCATCATCCCTTAGTGCAAAATACTGATATGGAACATGTTGTTTAAAGAACTGGCCTTCAACAGGTGATCAAATGTGGTTTTAAATCCAAGTTACATGAATTTAAACTTTTGGAAAGCCTTTGAAAAGTAGAATAAATTAACTACTTTGGTTTAAATCCTATTGTAGTACTTTTGTAATAAATATTTCGCTGCAATATTAGCAAACCAAGGCATAGTAACATTATGCTAGGAAGTTTTGCCAAGAAAAACTAAGAAAGGAAACCTCAGGAGAACTCTAAGTCAGTAAAAAGCATAAGATAAAAGCTCTCTTTCTTTAGAAAAAAAACCTTATCATAAATTATGAAGTAAAGAAAATGTAGTTTTTATAGTTCTATGCCCATGCATGATTTTTTAAATCTGAAGTTCTATTAAAAGGACTTTATTCAATCAATTGACCAACAAAATGTTTATAGAGGCCTTTTTTTCTTGAACATTTTCCTTTAAAGTGCTTTGTGATAATATGAGAAATTGGAGACCATGAGATCTCCAGTGTTTGAGTCAAACAGATGTTGCTGATTTTTCACTTTCCTGGAAGATCTGGTAAAGAGCTTTCTGCTAGGGCAATTTTCTGTCAAAACATGGATTTGATAAAATATAACTTTTTATAGAAAGATATCAGTTTTATGTTTTCAGGAGAAAGTTATCAAAATAACTATTCTATCCATGGTTGAAACTAGAATATTATGAGGAAAAACTTAAGTCAAAACTAAACATCTGACACTGTCAAAATATTTTATTTGTCACTTGTTGCAGAGCTCCCAAAATGAAAATTGCAGAATTTGTGTTTTTGCAGGAACTGGTGACTTCTCGTTTCTATTTGAAAGGAAATTTCAGAATATCTGGTTTTTGTTCCTAGGCCAACACAGCTTTCTTACTTTTTTTTTTCCACCAGACTTTTTATATGCTTTGCTTACTGAAACTGTTTTCAGGGAGGATGTCAGACCAGGAGCCTCCAGAGCCCTCTGTATTTGATACAAAGCCCTTGGAACTCTGCTGACTTGAAGAACGACTTGAGGCTTGCTCGTATTCCCAATTAGTGGAGCTATCAAAGGCTCTGCAGGAGAGCAATGCGAGTTCTGGGCATTTCTGAAAATGGTAGCTGAATTTCTAATCACAACTACAGACTGCTCTTAATTCTGCAGAGCGCGTTACTCCATCCTAACCGAAACAGAAGGGCTGCTCCACGAAGGCGCTGCCGTCCGTCGGGCAGCGCCTGCGGTTGTTACGGTCGCAGCCAGCCTGGCCTAGGCTGGCACTGGGACAGAGGACCAACAAAATGTCGTTTCTGGAGTTCTGTCTCTCTCCCGAAACAGTGCCCTTCTCTGTGTCTTATAGCCTACGAATCTGGTATGAGGCCAGATGACTGGAAATACCTGCTATTTTTTTCCCAAGGTCCAGATGCACTATCTTTTAAAAATGGACTGTGTGTTGAATTGAGTTTTAAGAACGTGGTCATATGATAGAGATTACGGTTGTTAAGTACTTATTTATCAAGGATTTCTATTTTTAAAGAAGCTTACAACCCCATTATAGTTCCCAATCTAAATATAAGAACTTGTAATGAAAAGGCACAGACCAAAAATAATGAAGCAGGCAAAGCTGTAGGTTCCAAATTATGTTCCTGAGCGATGAGGACGTTTTATGAAAGCCGAAGGAAGCTGCTTCCTGGAAATACTGCTGCTGAAACGACACTGAGCAGCCCTGACTGCTGGGGAAATGGAACAAAAGTTCCGATTTTTTGTAGTCCTCCTCTTAGAGGGCACTTTAAAATGGATTGCTAATGGCAAAGAACTTGCCATAAACGCAAGACTAAAAGGCTGTAAACGATGTGCACATCTATGCACAGAAATACAAACACAGTGAAAAGAAAATGTATTGCCTACGGTTTTTTGCCTTTGGAATATTTAAGGCTGATGTGGTACAAATGCCTGAAACACTAAAATAATTCAGGAATTATTAAAGTCTGTGGAAGTAATGCAAGGTGAACTTTTTTCTTTTGATAGCATGACCTAACATTGCAGGACTGCTGATGTATGTCATATGCTGTGTGTGAAGAATTTGCCTGCCTTTTGTTTGTGGATGATTCATTACTTTTACTAATCGTTAGAGTCATAACACATCAATAACAGTAAAATTAATCACTAATGACAGTATGATCTCAGTACATCTCTTTGCAATTATCAGGGTCACTTAGTATGTCATCTATGTCATGAGCCACAGCAGTGCCCAGTCTCCCTCCTGACACTGTATGGATACTGGGTCTGAGGGTACAGGCTAACGACCTCCTGCACGGCTCTAGCTTTGTTCTTTGGTCCATGCAGCACCCAGGACTGAGCAGTAAACCAGCTCCGGGAACAAAATCGTGTTTAAGTGGTGGTTGTTTTTTTGGTTTTTGTTTTTTTTTTTTTCTGCTTGTTTCTTTTCAAACTGAACTGCTTTGGTGATGTGGGTAACTGGTCTCCAGAATAGGTAACAGGCAGCAGGTGGGAAAGACACTGTGATGGGAGCTGCGTATGGCAGAAATAGTGGTAGAAATGCAGAGAAGCTCAGATAAAGGCTTTACACCCCCCCCCCAGCTATTAAGTATTCTGTCTGTGGTTCAGATGTATATTCTTTCTACGGTAGAAATATATTATCTCACTGATAAAGTTCCATTTGTTTGTTCCTAAGAGTATGTCATTTAATTGTCTCTCTTCATCTTAGTAAAATAATAAAGCTCTCTTAAACTGTTATTGGAACTAGTATAATCTTTCTTTTCAGGAAAACAGACCTAATTTATCCAGTGTCATAGAAACTGATGCCAGAATGAATTTAGACCATAACACAGTGGGAGTATTCTAAAGACAAATGGCTTATTAAGGGAGACATTTATAGTCTAAAACCAGTTTTTATATGTTATAATTTGTATTATAAAAGATCCTTGAAAATAACCCATACATACTATTGTCAATAAATTAAAATTATATACTAGATACCTGTGGAAATGGATGGTACAATAGTACAAGTCCAGATACAGCTCAGACAAAAAGATACTGATGTACAGACACAAGATGGCCAGGAAATCTTGAAGAAATGCATTGAGTCTGCCATTTTTTCGGGTTCAAGGCTCCAGAGGAGTCAATAAACTTTTGTGCAAACACAGATTATCTACCTGTATAGAGTAATTTAGGAAATTAAGACTAGAAGACTAGATAAATAGGAGAGCACAGCTTTTAAATGAGTAATTGTATGGGACAATGTTTTGTGACACGAAGTGTTGGTGGAGCTCATTCAGGCTTTGTCATCACATGATACTTGACACTGACCAAATCACAACCTCCTTGCCTCGGTTTCACCACACAGCGATTAGATTACTGATTAATTTAATCTTTATTCATCCCGAAGATTACCATGAGCATGTGCTTCTAAGGATTAAAACTTAATCCTCAAAGTATACTTGCCAAGAAACTCTGGTTGTAACGACAAATGTAAACTGAACTTTAATTAAAAAAGTAGCTAATTATGCAGTATTCAGTTTTATTTCAAGTTAATTCTTCAGAGGAATCCAAGGATGAAATCAGTAGGAAAAAAACTGGAGGAAAAAAAAAAAAGTAATTGAAAAAGGCCTTAGAGTGCTGTGGAATGATACTTGCCCGCAGTTGCCCCACTTTGGGAAGGCTGATAAGAATCCAGTATCTAAATAATAATAAAGGCATCCCTGAAAAAAATTAAGCAGCATTTAATGATGAGGCATTCTTATTAAGGTGCCTGGAAACATCCCTTGTGGAGCTGTCAGCCGGTATAATCGCCTCTTTGTTAGCGCTGGGGAAATTAAAGGCTTTATTTTGCTCTATAGTCTCATTACTCAGCCTATCGCCAGCTCTATTTTTGTGTCTAAGCGATGGCAGCCGGAGGGATGGTGGGGGTGGGGGGAGGCTGTTTTCGGACAGCGGAACGATGCACGCGTCTGGTGCCGGCTGCCTCGAACCCATCCCGAGCGCTGCCGCTGCCTGTTTTGTTCTGTGTGACAGCTCCCACCAGCGCTCGCAGGGCAGTTTCCAGAGCGGGCGCTTCCCGCAGCCCCGGAGGCAGCATCTCCCCTCGGGGCACGGCCCTCCCCAGCGCCCCGGGCTCCGCCGCAGCTTCCCCCGCGGTGGGGCTGGGTGCTGCCCGGCGCTGGAGTCACGTTCTCGATTCAGCCCCGACGGGGAAACAATGC
>NW_010536421.1:0-31061 GCF_000687285.1 Phaethon lepturus | reverse complement strand
ACCGTAGGCTGAAGGGCTGGTACGGTGTTTATAGCTTGTGTTTGAGGAAGGGCTGTATCGTTGTGACAACGTAGAAGCGCCTTTCTGAAAGCGGGCTCAAGACTGGGAACGCTGGTTGCCGGGCCCCCAGCAGCCCGACTCCGCGAGGAAACAAACCTGGGTACATGTTTTGTGGTAACAACCAGTACACTACGTAGCTCTTTCGGGTTTTTTTCCCCTCCGAGCAGAAGCGAGGCCCCGCCCTGAATGCGGGCAGTTCAAATGGCGGTTTTCCAACGAAACCTCGACAGGCTCTTAAAGAAGGGGTTTGGTTCCCTGCCTTTAACCTCTCCGGTGTTGTCTTTCTCTGGGCAACTGCCCTCACCAGGTTTTTATTTTATTTTCTAGCGGCTCTGCATTTGCGAGTAACGGTATTTCTGACAAAATAAGGGTACAGTGTCGTTGTTCTTGACGGCTACCAAGGGTCTGTGTCAGCATTATGCAAGATAATTGTCGATAATACACTGCCAACTGAAGTACTCCCCCGGGATTTGTGTTCCGTTGTTGTTGTCCAGTCGTGAATTGGAGTCGCTAGCAGGGGCGCCTTCCGCATAAAAAGGGTTTCAACTCGGCGTTTCTCAGAGAAACCGCAGCAGTTCTCAGCAAGTTGAAAATAATGTGGGTTACTTTTTACAGCCGCATCCACACGCAGGTATCAAAATGTCAGCAAAGGGCTGAAGTTACCACTGAGGTTATTCTTCAGGGCTGTCCTGTGTTCGATTCCTGAGTAGTTCTGAAACTGTTTGCTTGGAACCAAATTATATTAAAGCATTGTGTGAAGACAGAGAACTTGTAATTTTTTTGAAGTACAGGGTCATTTTTTATGGATGTTTAAGTTTTCTCATTTGAGCAATCTCATTGATTTGCAATGTAAATAAAGTTAGATGCACTAGTTGCAGTATTTTGATGTAAAATTTTTCTCTGTTCTGAAACAGAAACCTTGAACTTCTGCTTGATTTATTAGTTTTCCGGTTATAATAGTAATGTCTGTTTTTTTTGCTTCAGGTTGAAATGCTCTTTCTCAAGGTCTTTCCCCCCCTACCTTTTCTTTCCAATCCTGTTGCTCAATATTGGAACTGCACCTTCCTGGAAAGAATTTGGAAGTCACATGCAGAAATACTATCCTCTTCTACTATGTTTGTACTGTCCAGAACAGAAAATGACCTCCATAAGAGGATTAGGTTGAAAGAAAAGAAATGTAGCAAGGAGATAGATCAAGATAATGAAGAAGAAAAGTGACAGAAAAAGTAGAAGCCAAGCTAGTAGTTTCTGTACTTGGTTATGTTCATAGTCCGTACTGAGCCCTTGGCCAGCCCTGGGCCTGGATGCCCTCCCAGTACCTTTGAGAATTGCTTCTTCCAGCCAGTCCCCTTGTTATAATGTGGCGCCCAGCTTCTGTTCCCCTGCCTGATCATTTTTGCATCTTACAAGCATAACACAGATCTCTGCCATCTGCATGAGGTGACAGAAATTGCTGGGTGTGATATGAGCAGGTAGCAGCAGAGGACATTCCAACATCTGCTTCTGGAAACAGCAGAGGCAAAAGCCTTTACTCTTTGAGCCAGGTTCTAACACAAAGAGAGATTCCCCTTCTCTCCAAAACCAGTGCGGTTGTACCTACTGATAATGAAATCCTGCGGGGTCTGTGAAGTTTTGCAGTGCACTTTCATGACCCTTATATATACAGACAAAATGCCAGCAGACTTCACAGGGCCTTAGTGGCTTTTGATCACATACACAAGAGTCTCAGGTCAACTCTGCACAGAAAAAATAAGTGTGTTCAGGAAAAAATGTTTAGTGGGAAGACAGACTAAAAATGTTGTAAGCCACCACAGAACAGAAATTAAAATTTAAACTTTAGGGAAGAGAGAAGGAAAAGTGAAGTTTAAGTGTGGCTGCAAAATTCATACATTGTATTATTTTAAATTTATTCTTGAGTATGGCGATATGACACTTAAGAGAAGCGCATACCAATGTGCTTATAATTTTCCAGGACTGCGTCATCGATGTAGAAGAAAGGTCCTACAGTTTTATGTGTGTTGTAGAAGTCACTATGGTGAAGGTTTCATTTTACTTCATTGATGCAGATTTAATCTGGACCTTTCACAGACCCACTGCAGAAAGGACCTCCTGCTTGTCCCATTTGCATGTTCTGTTCAAGTCAATGTTAGTGATGGACAGCATGTTGAGATCGTTCTAGTTTCACAATTATAAATGTTCACCATACCAAAGCAGTGGAATAGTGTACAGAGATGGAGGCGTTTGTTTCCTCTGTGTAAAGCCACCTATTTATTTCTGCACCGTACTCCTAATGGCCTGGGCAGATACACCCAGCTAGCGTAGTGCTCCCATAGTCGAGTGGATCTGTGGGAGCTAACCCAGTTCTGGACAAGATTAAATCAGACAGAGGAAATGTAAATGTGCAGAACTTTACATAAGTTTGTTTCTGGCAATGGGGGTGCATGAAATAAAGGTTTTATTACCCACTTACTCTTTCATATATTCAACCAGTGGAAGGTGAGGGCAGAGTTCCTACCTTTTCCCTGATGTCTTCTGTCTCATGTTTATGCACGAACAATCGCTCATCACTTCAGTTATATAAAGACATACCTTAACATATAAACAACGTACCATTTAGTTAAAAGTTATTTAAGTGTTAACTAGTAACCTGGAGATAATACTAGCCTCTCCTGCATTTGAACAGGGCTTTGTGTGCATGTTTGGGTGCTTTTATATTTTATTAATTTGCTTTTAAGTTAAAAATGAGTTAATTGTTACTCACATGCTATTTTTTTACCTGGATCTTTTATCTCATCTCCACTTTCTTATTTTGCAGTATTGATGTCCCTGTTTCGTATTTTGCTTATTTTAAAAGATTTAGCTTATATTTTAATAACAAAGACCATGTATTTAATTTACATTTGATCAAAGGCACTTTTTTTTTCTTAGCTTGTACCAAGCCAAGTGAATTAGAAAAATGGATGGGCAAGCTTTTCATTGGCCCTGCACTGCTGTAGTCATACATTTGAAGAAGTATATGGATTTAATTAACAGCCCTTTTGATTTCTTTTTATTTTAAAAAATTAGACTTATGCAATACTTTAGTTTATGATATATCTTTTCCTGTTTGATGCAGTTTAGCTAACAATGGCATCCCCACTGAATCTGAAAGAAGCCGCTGACAACCAAAGTTCGTGGGATGCTTTGCTACCAGATTTCCCTAAAGGACCGCTTTGCAAATATCGTAAGAAAGCTTCCTTTAACTGGAAGGAAATGGCCATGTTACTAGATGGTGAAGATATCATCCAGCTAAAGGTAAACTCTGCAGGAATTGTAAGCAGTTTTTTATTTTGGAGATACCAGTAGAAGCAAGTATGTGATTTTCAAAGAGAAAGTATTTACTTTAATAATACTCTGTAGATATACAGCATGAAGAAATTGTTTTTGCACATCCAGTTTTCAGAGAAGAACTGGACTTGTAAGCAACCTACTTTGCTGTCTCATAAGGTTCATTTCATTACTGGGGAGACCAGGAGGTGCTACATTACAGAACTTCAGTGTTCATTTCAAACTGAGAAAGAGCTGTGTTCTACTGTATTTCTTTATTGTACTGTTTGTATTAAATCATATATCCCATGGTGTTACAATGCACTTAAGCTGAGCTCAGTTCATTCCACTGTCATAGTATTTCTGTCTTCCTCTGACCTGACATAATTTTCTATGATCTTCTGTGCTTGCATTAATGCTTATGTAGCATTGCAGTTGGAGAGATTAGCATACCTACCTTGCTGAAAGCTAACGCTACCAAAAAAAGAGCTTAATTGCAGCACGAGAGATGGTGTGGGAATGCATGACTTGGTGACGTAGGAGGACACAGAAATTACTTTTTCAAAGGTGGTATGGATTTATATGGATTTAAGCTAATCTTGAACATTCTCCGTAGTTATTAAAATCTTAGAAGGTGGATCAGAGAAATCAGAAATGTCTTGTTCTGCATCTGACTGATATACTTAAGATTATAGAAGAAACACAAGTGCTTTGTGTCTGAGGGAGTTTCAAAGCTGTATGGGCAAACAGTGTTGTTTGTACAGAGGGAGGGAATGACCCTGCCTTTCAAAGAAAAGCACTGGAGATCTTCTGGGTTTTTTTTTTTTTTACTGTGTCATTCTCTTCAAAGAAGAGGAAGGGACTTCAAAAACCTTTTTAAAAGATTTAGGCTAAGGCATTGCATTTTTTTTCTAAATTATATCAAGGACAATTAAGAAGATCCACTATGGGAGAAGATCAGGTTCTAGACCATCTAAGGAACCTAAAGGTGAACAACAAGTCCATGGGTCCTGCGGGAACTGGCAGATGAAGTTGCTAAGTTACCATCAATCGTATTTGAGAAGTCGTGGCGGTCTGGTGAAGTTTCCACTGACCAGAAGAGGGGAAACATAACCCCCATTTTGAAAAAGGGAAAAAAGGAAGACCCGGGACACTACAGGCCAGTCAGTCTTACCTCTGTGCCTGGCAAGATCATGGAGCAGATCCTCCTGGAAACTATGCTAAGGCACATGGGAAATAGGGAGGTGATTGGCTTCACTAAGGGCAAATCATGTCTGACAAATTTGATGGCCGCCTATGATGGGGTTACAGTGTTGGTGGATAAGGGAAGAGCGACTGACATCATCTGCCTGGACTTGTGCAAAGCATTTGACACTCTTCATGCAACATCCTTCTCTCTAAATTGGGAGAGGCATGGATTTTATGGATGGACCATTGGGTGGGTAAGGAATTGGCTAGATGGTCATGCTCAAAGAGTTGCAGTCAATAGCTTGATGTCCCAAGTGGAGACCAGTGATGAGTGGCGTTCCTTGGGGGCCCGTATTGGGACCAGCGCTGTTTAACATCTCTGTCAGCGACATGGACAGTGGGATCAAGTGCACCTTCAGCAAGTTTGTCGACGACACCAAGCTGTGAGGTGTGGTTGAGACACTGGAGGGAAGGGATGCCATCCAGAGGGACCTTGACAGGCTTGAGAGGTGGGCCTGTGCAAACCTAATAATGTTCAACAAGGACAAGTGCAAGGTCTTGCACATGGGTCAGGACAGTCCCAAGCACAAAGACAGGCTGGGTGGAGAATGGCTTGAGAGCAGCCTTGAGGAGAAGGACTTGGGGGCGTTGGTTGATGAGAAGCTGAACATGAGCCAGCAATGTGCGCCTGCAGACCAGAAAGCCAACCATATCCTGGGCTTCATCAAAACAAGTGTGACCAGCAGGTTGAGGGAGGTGATTCTCCCCTTCTACTCAGCTCTCATGAGACCCTACCTGGTGTACTGCGTCCAGCTCTGGAGCCCTCAGCACAGGAAAGACATGGACCTGTTGAAGAGGGTCCAGGGGAGGGCCACGAAGATGATCAGGGGGCTGGAGCACCTCTCCTGTGAGGACAGGCTGAAAGAGCTGGGGTTGTTCAGCCTGGAGAAGAGAAGGCTCCGGGGAGACCTTATAGCAGCCTTCCAGTACCTGAAGAGGTCCTACAGGAAAGCCAGAGAGGGACTTTTTACAAGGGCATGTAGTGATAGGACAAGTTACCTTTACCTTTTACCCATTACAAGGGGTAACGGCTTTAAACTAAAAGAGAGTAGATTTAGATTAGATATAAGGAAGAAATTCTTCACTATGAGGGTGGTGAGACACTGGAACAGATTGCCCAAAGAAGCTGTGGATGCCCCATCCCTGGAAGTGTTCAAAGCCAGGTTGGATGGCGCTTTCAGCAACCTGGTCTAGTGGAAGGTGTCCCTTCCCATGGCAGAGGAGTTGGAACTAGCTGATCTTTAAGGTCCTTTCCAACCCAAACCATTCTATGATTCTATCATTCTATGATTTGGATATCTTGAAGACACAAAGATCTGGGGTAACAAAGTGCCATGGTATATCATCTAACAAAAAAAAAATCCAAATTAAAACATGAAAAGATGCACATCCCTGTATTGAGTGGCTGCATATGATGGTACCATTAAATGGAGTAAATTTCTGCTTTCATCTGGGAACAGAGCAGTTGTGGTAGCTTAATGGCTTTACCATTATGTCATATTTCTAACTGAATGTAACCCCTGGAGTTTTACCTTTATTCTCAGAATGAGGGCCATTGCCCTTTAGGTCCTGACAGCAGCTTCATGTAGTGAAATAATGAAGCTGCTATAAAAAGTAAGTTTTGCCATACCATTCTCTGACATTCAGAGTGAATCAGTCTCACACTTACTACTTCATGATGAAGGAGCTTTCATAAAATTCAGCTGCATGAACTCTATAAATAGTGAGAGACCATTTAAATACATTTTTTAATTCTCTGGAATTTTGCCTTTATAAATTTACATCTTCTGTCAAACAATTGTAGTTTGAGGCCTAGTATTATCCTAGAAGAACATTAACTTGTTTTGTTAATGCTTTTAGATTAACATTCTCATGTCAGTTTTTTCCCCCTCAAGAACAGAATCTTCTCTGCTCTGGAAAGTGATCCTGTCTTTGCACATCATCCTGGGGAAGATTTGTGCCATGAGAAATATCAGGAGCTGACATTCCTACGCTGTAGAAGGCTCTTTGAGTATGATTTTCTTACTCAGCAAGAGATCATAGAGAACCCATTAAAGATATTTAATATGGTGATCTGTATAGGAATGTACGACTGGTCTCCATGTCTCCAGTATTTCTTACATTGCGGTGTAAGTACAGTTCAAAGGGTATAGTGGTGTATATTTGAAATTGTGTCTTGTAGTATCATAATTCTGTTGCTTTTTTGTTAAAGCTATATTTTTTCCCAGTCCTTTGTTGTCAAAACTGGAATTCAGTTTAACTCTTCAGAAGAATCAGAGAGCTGTGGGATGAAGTTGTAGACCTTTGTCATTAAGCCCTGTCTCCACTGGAATCCCACCTGGAAGGTAAAGGTGGAGCAGTATAGACAGAGCTACAGAAAGACATTTTGATGCCCACAGTTCCACCTTCTTTTGTCCACTCCTCTGCCGCCTCTCTAGGGCAGTAGAGGCCAAAAAAATTGTTTGTTGGGCCCTATTTGGTGGATATGTCTTTGCTACAGGTATAGGTATCAGAAACTTCCTTGCCTAAAACCCCGTGTCTTGATTCAGGGCAGAATCCAGAAGGAATGGAAACCAGTGTAAAGTTTCCCACTGACATCAGCAGCTGTGATTCTGTTCATCAGTTGCTCCCTAGATGCGTCTCTCAGAAAGAATACTTGACATAGCTGGTGAAATAATATTAGTTTTAATTAATTATTACTATTCACATGGCAGGGGTCTGGGAATTAGAGGTTTTTTATGTGAATATCCATGTAGAAAAACTGAAGGTAGCCTTAAAAAGTGTTCTTGTCTGATCTTGAAGCAGCTACCTTCAGTTCCTGATCCATTTTTAATAAAACAAACTAGAATAGTCTTAGAAGTTTTACTTTACTCAAGGGGATATCAGTAAGGACAAGTGGAAAGTGAGCTCATTAAGCATTTTTAAGAGTTTGCAATGAAGGCTTGAACAGGTCAGAGCTGTGAAAAATTCGGTCCTCTGTAAAGGGGCCTTGGAAAGATTAAATCCTGACTTACCTCCTCCAGCTGTAGTCTGAGTAGAAGTTTACTGTGCAGCCTACTTTCCTTGATCTCTTTAATAGACATCACTGTTACAAATCATTATGCAAGCATGATTTGTGCTTTCCATCACGGGGTCACTGATTTCATTCATAATTCTCTGTTTTTACAGGTATTTGCAGGTACAATTTTGAGTGCTTCTAAGAGGTTTGCAGACTTCGTGAAACAAGTTTATAGCATGGAGGTAATTTTTTTTTTATATAACTTGTAAGAAATGGGCACTATCAGGACCTTAGCATCACCTGCACCTTTGTATTATTTCTGATCTCTTTATATACCTAGGTACTTCTAACTTGCAAAAGACAAGACCAAGGAGCAGATTCAAGCACTGACCCCTGACTATCCTCACTGCTAGCTATTATGCCACTTCCTGGATCTGTTTTAAACAGTCCAAGTTAACATGTGGACAAAGTTTGGAGACTTCTCCCAAAAGATAATATAAGATGACACTACCCCAGTTTGATCTTTGTCCACAGTCATTTAAGAGTATCCTAGCAAGTTTTGCATGCTCAAACAGTCCTACCTCCCACATCTACATCATACACTGTGCAACACATACCCTTGCCATGATGCTATAAAAATTCCATTCTGATGCTACAGAATGGAAAATAATAATGTCTTAATGCCACAGAAACAGCACCTGGAGTCCAGTGGATACTCAGGACCAAGCACCTTGCAGAATAAGTGCAGCCTATCTGATTTAGAAAGAGCCAGTCCTAAACAGTTTCTCCTATCTATGCCATTTGGCCACGTGGGCAGCATTCAATGTCTGGCCTGACACTCTTTGATTTTGCAAGATATATGTGCTGAACACACCCAAACTGAGCTTCATGCTTCTTTTGTTATTATTTATCACCTTTTTTTTTTCCCCAACCATTTATCTTCCTTGCTTATTTAATTTTCTGAAATTATGTGTTTATCTGTCTGCTCGTAGACAGCAATATACTGCTATGTAGTTCTGATTGGATACCCCATGTTGAAGATCAGAATTAATTTTTTAATGACTCTCAGTCTAAGCAAAAGCCTTAGGATATGCATTTGTCAGAATAATTTTGCTTCGGTTTTGTGTTTTGTTTTGTTCTTTTCTCACTTGTTTTTCAAAGGTTTGTTACTGAAGGCTATGTACTACAGGCCAAACCAGTCAAGGGTAAGGGGTTGCAGCAGCATATTTCAGTGTGGATTGAAGCAGGCAGTGTTCCCAAATGCTGCTGAGAACGAACTGTATACACACATTGATCGGATGTAAATTTATCCCCTTGAATAATCTAGGCTATTTGCAATTTAAAAAATAAGCAGCCTCATTCCATTTTTCCTCTAACTTTGGGAGTTCCCAGAAGTGCTTGTAATGCAAGCAGACTTGCTGATTTTCACCATGCAACAGTTGTTTCAACCCAGACACCTGAAAACTTAGTCAGTGGATGTAATAATCTGTACCTGCCTGAATGAGTCAGCCATCAGCAAAGGAAAAAAAATGCCTGTTACTCCACGGCAAGCATGATGTCCTAGCCTCAGGGTTACATTTGATTGGTTTCTTGCAATTGCAAGTTACTTTCCAACAGATGAATTTGCAATCATTTGAAAATCTCACAGTTTTAATTGCTGTAATAAAGTGGTCTTGAACTGTGCCTTATACTTCCTTATTTAGATTTTTGGATGTTTTGCTCTGACTGAACTCAGCCATGGAACTAATATCAAAGGCATACGGACTACTGCCACATTTGATCGTAGCACTCAGGTTAGTCCTTAATGCACAGGAATAATGTTTGACATTGTTAAGCTCTGTTATTTACTAATAAGACAGAATGATTCAGGGATTTCTTTACGTAACAAGAAAGAATCAAGTTCAACTCCAGATGTTAAGAAAAAAGTCAGATATTTACGTTATTATAAATAGAATAAACCCAGCAATTTCTGTTTTCATGCTTTGGGGAGTGAGCGAGCGGCTGCGTGGTGCTTAGTTGCCGGCTGGGGCTAAACCACGACAAGATAGTATCCTTCTCCTTTGTTGTGTCTCTTAAGGAATAGTTGTACATGCAGATTAAATTGTCTTTTGTCTTTGAATATGAAGGCTTTATATACAAAGATTAGGATGAGAAAAAGAAATATAAAAAAGACATAACATGACTATCAGAGAGGCCCAGAGAGGAATACAGTAAACCACTTTTTCCATTAGGATAATGCTTAATGTTAATAATTTGTTTTCTGAAATCAACACTAATGCAGAAATAAATTAATTGTCCTAACATTTTTTTGAATAAAAATGAATAGAACTCATCGTAGTTTTACATCAAGGGAGAAGAAAATAGAAGTTGGGAGAGGAGGCTAGTAGAACTTTCTCCCTCTCTTTGTCATCTACATGCTTGGTTTATGCCAAGTTGAATTTAAAATGTGTTATTTAATGTCCCAAGAAGGTAGGGTCATCATCTTCCCCCAAAGACTGTGGCATTTTATTGTACTGTAATATACAGAACTGGGTGCTATTACCGTCAACAAACAATGTCACATCATGAAGTGGCTTCAAAAGAGTCGGAAATGAGAATCATAGATTTGAAACATAAGATTTTATATTCTTCAGTAGGACAACATTCCAGCCTGTGTTTTTTCATATACAAGCAATTCAATGAGCATTTATGCAACATGGACGATCAGATCCCTTTCCAGAAAACAAACAAAAAAAAGAAACAACTAAACTTGTGAGATTGGCAGCATGAAAAGTTCTATTTAAATAAATTGAATTATAGACTCGTGATGAGTGCACTGCAGTAAAAGTGACCAAAATGGCTAAGTCTTTGTTAAGATCGTGGAGCTCTGAGTTCAGGTTTCTTTTACATCCAGAAAGCACACTATTTGGAATCTAAAAATCTGAATGCTGAAGCTATGTCTGAATTTCAGGAAACATATATTCTCCAGAATTCCCACTACTCATGGTCCCTCAGTTGTCCAGACTGGGAAGTGTGCTGCCTTTCACACTGTCGACCAGGCTTCCTTTCCATACAGAACTGCCTGAGGAGGTGGTCCCTGCATAGGTTTCAGCCCTCACAGCTGAAACATCCCGCACAGTCCCTCACGTGGACTCACAGCTCAGCTTAACCTAAGAGCTAGGAAATGCTTCTGAGTCCATCACTTTGCTTTAGTTTTTTTAACTGCTTAAATGAGCAATTAAAAGGCTGAATTTCAGGCTTTACAATAAGAGATTGTAAGACACAGAGAGATGTCAGCTGTTGGAGTGGAGTACAGAATGAAACCCAGGCAGTTAATGGATGTTTTCAAAATATTACCATGGTCATGAAAAAAAAAACAAAATAGCCATGTGTTGTTTTTTATGATTTATATCATTTACTCCTTTCTTTGCTGGCTACAGGAATTTATTATCAATACTCCTGACTTTGAAGCTGCAAAGTTCTGTGTTGGTAATATGGGGAAACATGCCACTCATGCAGTTGTGTACGCCCAGCTCTATACTCCGGATGGACAGTGCCAAGGATTACATTCCTTTATTGTACAGGTAGGGCAGAAATATTGCTAATATTTTTTTTCTTGGGGGGGAGTGTGTTCAAATTAAAGGCTTTCTGTTGTGCTGTTATTTATATCTGACCAGCAGATTGTTTAATTAATGCCTTCAACATTTATTGCAATTGTAACAAGTGTACTGTTTTTAATTGTTCACTGATTTTGTGATGGTTGTACAGCCAGTTTTATACTGTCAGTTTTCTACCAAAAAACCTGAAAAATACCTAAGAGCTGAAAAGCCTCCAGATAATCCCACTACCTATATAGTTAGGACTAAACTATTCTATATGAAGTCCTGAAAGTCTTGGACGAGGCTTAAGGTGATTTATGTCTGCCAATGCTGCAGGCTGATCTGCATGAAACCTGCAAAATTTTACCACAGAGATCAATTTATAAGATTAAAGGTATTAGAAAATATATTAATGCAGTAGAGAAGTTGTACGTAGTAAAATGAGCTAGTTGCAGACTGAACAGAATTTATTACAAAATCAGGGAGTATCTCAAAGCTGTTTGTTACATAAAAGTTCCATTGATTCCTACTACGTCTTTGTATGCCTGAAGGTTTCAATGCCAGTCTGATGAGAGCAGTCATCAGTGTTAAGCTGTATTTAACACAGTGTTGTAATTAGTGTCATATTGCCAAAGTAATTTTCATAAAGGGATCTGTGTCCTGAATAAGGGAATATGTAAGTACAAGTTATATTCAGGATTATGTTCTTGAAAAAAACAGAGCTTTCTTTGCAATTAATAACAGAATACAAGTTGGGAATATTTTCACTGTTTGAAAAGTTCAACCAGTAACCTTCATTGTTCCACAACTAAAATAATATTTTGTTCCACTTCTGTGCAGATTCGAGATACAAAAACTCTCCTACCAATGCCAGGTGTCATGGTAGGTGACATAGGAAAGAAACTTGGGCAGAATGGATTGGATCATGGGTAAGTCAATCCATTTGAAGGAGGAAATATTCTAGATTATATCACACTGTAATGGTGCAAATATCATCCTGTGTCAGTTCTGTCTTTACTTCTGAGGTATTTGCTAGTGGTTTTAAGTTGTTGGTATTTCTGAAAAAAAAAAAAAAAAAAAACCCAGATTGAAAAATCTTGAATTTCAGTATTTTCTGTCTGAATAACTATAGTCTTTCTGCTTCTCTCACTTTTTAGAACACGAAGTGCCACTGATACTCTGTGAATAACCCCGAGCATTCTTGCAGTCATAGACTCTGCAACAATTACAATGAAAAAAAAACCCTAAATCCATTAAGTTCTGAGTAAAGAACGGAACCATCCTCTCCACCCATCTGGGTGTAAACCCTTAATTATTTTGTCTTTGATTTCCAGCCCACAGGAAGGCTAACAGAAGTCCACAGACAAGGTTTATTGTTAGTAAAGATGTAAGATTAATGAGACCCAGTAGAGAAACTAGGTATCTTGTTTAAACCATGGGATTTCTGGACTAGTCCTGTTCAGTGCAGAAGAGGAGGAGGTTAGTTATTTTTTTCCTGTGTTCTCTGTGTACAGTTGAAATAAAAAAGTACCTGGGCTCCATTTCTGAGTCACGGACTTCAGTGGCCTTACTATGTCTCTACTTTACTAAACAAAGGCGTCTGATGGGGAGGAGAGACAGTGGGGAAATTGAGGTAGATTTCTGTATTAAAACAGCCATTGTGTAAAACCTGTGATTTAAACCCCTGTATTAGTTACATAGCTCTATGTAAAGACAGAGATCTAAAATAATAAGGGGGAGGGGTGTCACTTCTTTATGCCTCAGTTTTACCTCTTTCTGTTGATTCAGTTTGTTACGTATATGTGTATTGTCCTTCATAACATGCCATTGCAGTAAACAAAGTATAGACATTCTAAGGTATCCTGCTTTCAAATGTAGTGGCTTTGGCTGGCTTTCCAGAAGGTCATAGGTCTTCTGTAGTTTATTGCCTGTTCCAGCCTCCTCCTGATGTCCCAAAGAGCCTGCTAGTGGCAAAAATAGCACTGACTTTTATATTTATATAGATTATTCTCATAATAATAATGCTCTGTTGCTTGAAGACACAGATGAAATAAAGATATTAAAAAATATATAGAAAATTAAGTTTTATAGAGGAAAAACGTGAGAAAAGGCCTGTAAAAGAAGGGGGATTTGGTTTTGGTGGATATTTTTGCCTGCATCTGCATTACAAACTGGTAGCCACCAGATGGCACAGCAGCATGGGCCTGAGTAACCTAGATGTAATTCAGCTTCATATTTCTGTTGAAATGGTCAAATTCTGCTGTTAGGTCTTAATTTGCAGCATAGTTTATGCTCAACATGAGGAAGGATAAGACTGTGTTGGTCACATGGCATCAAAATGCACATAATTTAAAAATCCATTTATCCTTTGATCTACTGGGAGAAAACAGAGCATTTCTTAAAATATCAGTAATAA
Source organism: Phaethon lepturus (assembly GCF_000687285.1). Lineage (NCBI taxonomy): Eukaryota > Metazoa > Chordata > Aves > Phaethontiformes > Phaethontidae > Phaethon > Phaethon lepturus. The sequence goes on along the minus strand of NW_010536421.1, from coordinate 17,455 downwards.
CTGAATAATCTGAAATGATAATCTACATAATACACTGTAAATAAGCGATACCAATAACTTCCTATCTTAGTGTCAGATGGAATCTCTTATCTTAGTTATGACATCACATGTCATTTAAAGCAATCATAGGGCATTCTAATCTTTCTGTTTACTTTGCGTATGCTGCTTTAAAAAACGTTATTATTTTCTGCTAACAACAGTGCCTGAAGAGCCCCACTCTTGGATCTAGATCTCTTAAGTATGGATTAAGATAGTACCTGCATGAGAAAGCTTAAGACTGCACCTGCAGTTGAAGACAGAGGGATGAGGGAGCCCAAGGTTACCAACAGATACCCTTCATTCAGCTGAAAAGTGTAGGAGCCTGGGTTCCTGATCTACCTCAGCTACTTTGGAGAGACCTGAGGCTAGATGCCAACATTGTTTGCTAGAACCAGAGAACTTGTTTTTGCTTTGCAACCTTCCTGCTCACATGGAGCTGTCAAAAGTGTTGGGACTTGTACACATTGCTTCTCAGAGGTACATGAAGGCCTGGATGGGGACTGGAGAGCTTCATAGCTCTGCATTTGTTTGCAGAGAGGATAAGCTGTGCCACTCTAGAAGATGGGCTGTTGGTTGCATGATCTGCAAAATGCCAAGATTCAGAGGGAGACATTTCATCCTAGACCACCAGACACTGCCTTGTCAAGGTGTTCTCCTAACCAGTTTAGTAATCTTATATCCTAGGTTAACCCAGAGAAAGCACAGCCTGCAGTTCTTGTGCACTGTAGAAGCCTGCTATATGTGGTGACAAGAAAACATTCAATTACGCTGTGACTGCATGTGTTAGGCTCTACTGCACGCTTTGACAGTTTTTTGAGTGTATATGTGAAGTCTGATTCAACTACCATAGACACTTAGTAAATCAGATATATTTCCATGTAGTTGCACTCAGGATAAATGGTCGGAGTGAAGATCAGAGATGTCAGATTTTGTTCCTGCGCTTCAAGAAGTATATACTACTAATTTTCAAAATGGGTATAGAGAGTTAAGCTCCTGAACAGTTAGGTAGGACCTGGGGAAGAAATTCCAGAGCTTCCTTGGAAAATGCCACTTATTTATGCTATGTAAGGGAACAGTGTAGGTGATTGTAGTTGTCACTTCTGGCTTTGTAAAACAATTAATCTTGTGGGTTGTTTGGCTGACGGCTGGTTTCCTGCTAATGCAGAGTGTAATGTTTTCAGTAAGAGAAAGAATTTCAGAAGTAATGTGGGAATTTTTTGCAGTGTAAATCTAATTGATTAGCCTGCTCCTTCTAAGTCTGTCTTTCCAAATAATTCTCATAGCTTCATAATTGGAATGTCCTAAAATCACATGGGTTTTGCAAGTCTGTGTAACTTCCGTTACCCTGACAAAAAAGACGTCACTTTAAAATATTTTAAAATATTTTGCTTTATAATTTACAACAATTTGTATAATCAATACATAAATGGTTAAAAGTAGAACTCCAGTTTTGCTTAGGGAGGGTTTAGACTGGTTTTGTATTTTGTTACCAAAAAATAAATCAGACTGCCACCAGGGGATGCAAGTGCTTCAGCCTTTATTTTTATAATATAAAATTGTCCACCTGTTCCTAGTGCTCTGGCGGTCTTTGAAGTGTGCTGTTCACTGAGGTCTCAAAATGGAAGTAGCTGAGGAAAAAAAGCACACCACTGAAAAAATCCTGGGTATTTGGGATCCAGGGGCTTTTCAGTAAAATGAATGGCAGGCATAAGAACAGTGATATAAAGCAAGAGCTTGGGTAAGTGCTGATATGCATTTCTGTTTCTTCCCTTTGGGTTTTTTTGTCTGCCCTGGCTAATGTAACATTACCAAAATTACCCATTGCTGCAGCACACATCAGTAAATGATTGCCACTGAATCCATGGTGGACCGATTTCATGTCCAGTTGCAACTAGCAGCAAATTGCTGCTTTCTCCCCTCCAGAAACATAAATGATGCCCAACTGAATCTGCGTAGGGAAGACTTTGAAAATCAGTTATAATTGTGTTTCTGAAGTGGTGCTTAACATGCCTGTCTGTAAAACATGCTTTGAGCTCATTCAGCTGTACCCACTGATAATGTGTGTACAGTTTGTTGAGCAGACAAAAACTATACAGGAAGAACTAGTGAAATCAAGCTATCAAAGATACAGCAAACCATTGCCAGACAGAAAGCTATTTATTTTAACTGACTTGTTTGAAGGGGAGAAAAGTATCTTTCTGGGGGAAGAAGAATTGTTAGCTGTATCTAATTATAATGGTAGAGTTTGGAAAACTGAAGGTTTTTATTAGCTATTTAACAACCTATCGTGTACAATTAAAATGGGATCAATCTCTCCACACATACAACATGCTAAGACATTCAGCATGTTCTCTAGCAATCAGTGAGGCCAGATTCAGCTTTCTGGATCCTGAAAATAAAACAAGAGACTCAAGAGGAAATGTGTAAAGCAGATTTATTGGGCAGAAAAGCAATCATTTGTGTAAAAGAATCCTTCCTGGAAAGAGATTGCAGGTTCTGAAATGCCTCACTACAATTCCTTGTATATTGGGGAAGATGGCATACATCACGCAACCTCCAAGTCTTTACAGATGACTTTTAAATGATTTATTTTTTTTTCTTTGTTACTATTTCACTATCAGAATGCCAATAATACGTTAAGATTCTGCGACTGCTAGTTTAAGGGTAGAACAAATTAAAGTCTAGTCCTTCAAAGGGTTTTTGTCTGCTAGTATTTATCCTCTTAACTCTTATTTAAATTTTGTACTGGTTGCAGTTACTTCACTAGGAAGATAGGTTGAAGCCTACACAGTCTCTTGGAGCTTCACCTTACAACCTGAAGCAATAGCTAGGTGAAGATCATTTCCATACTCAGCTTCTTTGGTTGTTTGCTTCTACTCATACACTGCCTTTCTTCGTGCTGGGACAAACATTTGTGTAGGGGACTCACCTAGGGAACTGCCTGAAAACTAGTTGGACAAAAAAACCCCAAATTCAGCTGTCTTCAGTCAGCTCATTTGTCAGGTCTGGTTCACTCCAAGGCCACAAAAGAGGCTGTTCCAGTACGGGGAAAGGGATAGTACAGGGATGTGAATAAGAAAGCAACTGTAGAAATCAGTCCTGTTTCTCAAGTAAACAAGCTTATGCTTCTTTAATATTTTTATTGTCTTGCAGCCTCTGACCAGAGTCACAAACAATTGCAATAGTAATGCTATAAAAAAAAAAGTTAAAAATACCTATACCTGTACTGAAATTAATTGAATACAGTACCATCAATCCTTCTATCCTTGTGAACAGTGCCACTTCCACAGTTAAACCAAATATTTTGCAAGACACATCTTGTGTATTTGCAGTGTAAGTCAAAACAATGATTTTTGCAGTGGAGTCATTCATACTTCCCTGTTTTGCCCTCTCCACTTAGTTTCTGCAGTCAAGGTTAGACACTATATGGGTACATATGGCGCTATGCACATGGCTAAGATGTAGTCCCATTGCTAAAGAGTGCTGCCTTATCCCCTCATTTTTGTCACTCAAAAGTACATCAAAACTCTGTAGCCATAGCCAGTTCATACTGACAGACACTTGATGGTGCTAACAGGGAAATTAGTAAATTCAGATCTGGTCATGCATTTGTTTTATCAACCACAGAAATACAACCTCATATCTGCAGTGAACTTCAAACAACCGTTTTTCTTCCTTAGCAGAGGTCTTTCAGCTCTTGACAGTTGCAGGAGTCTGCACATCCAGAACTCCTGCAAGACTGGCACTTACACTATAAGAACTTTAGGGTGAGTGGGTCTTTGTGTGTCCATGAAGACCATTAAGATAGGATTAGAAGCCCTATAAAATGCTATGTTGCTTTATCGTTGCTATTGAGCATTACTGGTACAGAGCTGCATTCTTAGATTAGAGCCTTGATTGTAGAAACTAGAGTTAAAATATTGCCTTGCAGTTTTCCCCAGTTCTCTGTAAGTCTTCTCAACCCTAACCTTTCTGTGAATTTCGGTCTGGAATATGTGGCTGTTTTCTTTCCTTCTGCAAGTTTTTCACCAAACTTCTGAAGTGTTATTCCTCCCAAGGCTTACTGTATCCCATAAACAGCCGTGAGATCACTTGACTCACAGCCTTCCAATACCATTCACCTGCTTTCTGTTTCTGGCTGGAAGGACTGAAGGAACTGTCACTGCACCATCTCTAGCATAGTCAATAACAAAAGCTGGCAGGAAAGGCATTTTACTGAATCTGAAATGCAGCAAAGCGTGTTTGAGCTATTTGTACTCTAGGTAACAGCTTATTAATTTAGTACTGGCAAAAGGAGCTGGTAGCTTTTCCAGCTGCTCTTTTTTATCAGCATTACTGCACACCAGATGAATGACTATTGTATGATTTAAAGTCAATAAGATTAACTTTGCTTGAAATGTTCCCTAAACTACTGGCCAAAGGACCCAAACAAGAATGCTACTATCGGAATAGTGCTTCACTCTGCCTAGCTAATGTAGGTAGAAATCTATGTGATACGGTTGGTTTTTACAGGCCAGATGATGCAAAATTGCACACGGCTTTAGAGCCCTATGATATATAGTTGAAGTGACAGCTATCTGTCTGTCTTGCTGAGAAGTCTTACTCTCCATCACACTATTTGCTATGCAGAAGAGGTCCTAAGTAGGGTAGCTTTCAAGCCTATAGTCTCGTTATCACCATGTGAAATGTAGCCATTTTCCAAACTTACTGGTACATGATATCCCCATGACTGTGTATACAATTCCATTATTGTAAGGTATTTCTACAATTCTTTAAGGAGATTTTTCCTCTGAATGCGTTGACAGATGTGGTTCATGTCTATTCGCTATGCTTTCTAGGCTAATAAGCATTAGAAATGTGATCGTTGACTTCATTAAATCTTACTATTTATTTTTAATATGTTCCAATATCAAGTTCAAATTGTCCAGTATGTCTAACGATTTCAGATAGCAAAGTTCTTGGAGAAGGAGCAGAACAGCAGCTGGCAATGATCTCACAAGGTCACCTAACTCATAGGTCCTGTGAAATTCTCCTTTTATTTTCAACAGTGGTGCTCATAGGCAATATATCTTATTTCTTTACGCATGGGAATTTTCTGTGTGATTTTTAATTGCTAGTTTTGTCTCTGTCTTATGCTTCTTAAAGTTTTTGCCATCATATATGCATTTATTTTGATAGCAGCTTACAGAAAAACAAGGAAATAATGTGCCTGTAATGGACAATATGAAGGAAAAATATCAAACTTTCAAAAACTGTTATTTGAACTAATTTTGATTTTAAGAAAATAGATTGTTAAATAATGATTGGAAATTTAGTATTCTGGTTCACTAGCTGTGAAAAACATTTTTATAAGAAGGGTATACGTATGGTTTGTAATCAAAACAATTCTAGGTAATATTTTACGTGATACAGAATTAGCTACATTGTATTCATGTCAGACAGATTATAATAAAACTTTCTACAAGATTTTTCGCTCTTTCCAGCAAAAAAAGTCCTCTAAGTTTAACTACGTGGGATTGTATCACAACAGGTGAAAGTGGGTAAAACTGTTTAGGTCATTTTGGGAGCTGTTTTGTTGGCACATAACTGCCACATGTTCAATATTAGTAAGCTTGAATTTCATAAAAGTAGGTTATTAGTGTATATATTTATATATTAGTAGATTTGAATTTGCTGTTTAAGAACTCTTGAGTTTCAAGCAGGTATCAATATAAATAATTTTCTACAACTGCACAGCATTGCTGAGTGAACTAATCACTACAGGGTAAAACAACAAAAGGACAATTTTCCATCCTGTTCATTGTCATTACTACCACGAATCTTACCGTTCATCCCACACAGGACTAGACATGCTCCAAATAGGTGTTTGCAAAGAGAAGGCCCAAGAGCTGGAGCTCTTTGAAACGTCATCTTGATCTGTGCTCCAAAGATTGTATCATCTCTCTGTTAGGTCAACTCTTCCTTTAGTCTGGTTTATGATTCCAGTTTTTATCACCCATTCAATAGCTTTTTAAAATAATATTTCATTGCTTGCTTTCATTAATCTTTTCCTACCTGGGAAGGACCCTTTATAAACATCCATGAAGCTCCCTTACTTTCATCGCTCAAGATTCCTCCTTAAAATTCTCATTTGCTCTAATGGCTTATAAAAAATGCCAATGCTTAGCTGCCAATGTGCTGTGCCTGGCAGATACCATACCAAGAAAATATTCTTCAGTAGTTAGTGTCTGCCTCACTGTTTCTTTGAACACATTTGTAGCTTCTAGCCTTATGCTTGGATTGTAAGCTCCTAGGAGGAAGCACCTTCCTGTAGCTCTGTGGATGTACTAGGAAAAGAGAGTGCTAAATGAGGGACCTAAACATTGCCACACATGCTCTCCTGTAATTAAAGTAATGAGTAATAATAATTCAGGAGCTCAAGTTCTGTCTAACATGCGTGCTATTGCTTTAAAATATTGGAGTTGCTATACGGTTTTAGTTGTCATGGATTCTATTTGGGATCTGGGGAGCAGAGAATGTGAATTTAACCAAAAGATCTTTTTTTAAATGAGATTTTTTATTTTCAGTGATATGAAAAAAATATTAACAAAGATGGAAATAAGATTTTTGGAAATTCCGTATTTGCTTCTGTTACAAAGTAGTGTTATCTCACTGCAACTGGCACTTAATAAAGCACTTTTAGCATGGTTAAGGCCAGCAAGCAGCTGGTTCTTGGTTAGGACAGCATGCTTTTCTCTGTGGCTAAGTCCGAAAATACTGTGTATCTCTAAGGCTGAATAAATTCAGTATGCAGATATGTTTCCTTGGAAACAACTCACAACTTTAAAGCACATGCAGCAATGCAGCCCTTATGTAATTTGTTAATGTGAAAGACCTGGCTCTCGTGAGCCTTATTAAATAGATCAGCCTGTATTGGCAGGAAAAAGGAATTTGCTTTGATTACAAATACAGCTCTTCAAGTGCTATTAGATACTGAGAGATTCGTGAGTGGAGCTGCTATTACTGCTATTGTGCCAAGTTGTATTGCCCATTGGAGTGAAACAGTTCATACACTTTCTTCCTGAAGAATATGAATACTCAGGACATTCTGCCTGTTCTAATAACTTGATTCTTTATTGCTGCTAGGATGTCACAATTTAGAAAAGGTTATCTTGCTCTTCCTTTTTAAGATGCCACATTCCAGGAAACAAAAATCCTAGTCTGAGTTTAAACAAAGGAAAATTCTCCATTCAGTTCCTTCTCAGGGCACTATTTCAGCTATGTCCTCATTTGTATTGCAATAACATGAATGATCCTCACAGATCTATATTTTAGACTCATAAAAATATATAGTGTCTCTGTTCCAAAGCATTCTGCAGACTGGACTGAACAACACTTCAGTAAAGCATGTGGTTCAGCAGAATTGTCTGTGGCAGGGAATTATTAGGAGCCACTATGGCCCAGTCAGGTTCTAAGCAGGAGAAGGAAGTTGTTCATCTTCCCAAGCTTTTCGATAGCTGACACATCAAGCTAAGTTACCTAAACTCATGCAGACTGAGAATGCAGTTCAGGTTTCTCGGCTGTCGGTGAAAGTGTCTGTCAAACTGCTTCTGTATAAGGTCTCTAATAAGTAATTTTACCTGTCCCTCCCTGCAAACAATACATTGCTCATCCTTCCTTTAGTTATTTACTTTTTTACTTATGAAGCTGCTGAACGGTTTCTTAGAGTCAATGAGGTGTTTGCTTTGGTTTTGTAAGCAGAATCTTTGTTTTAAAAAAATACTAACTGAAGAGTTATAACAAATGATTTCCCATCTTAAATTTCCTCTGCTGCCCTGAGTCTGAAAGCCTTTATTCTCCCAGGCATACCCTCCTACAATTACCTACCCGTAGGTTTGATGGGCATTGTTTTCAGTTGACTGATATGCCTGAGCTCATTGTGCAATCGTGTCTTTTTTGTGACCTTTTTTCTATAATGTAGACACCTCTGACTATGTCAAGGTAGATTTTACATTGCTTGTGTATTTGTTTAAGCAGATTTGCCATGTTCCACAACGTCAGAATACCTAAAGAAAACATACTGAATACAGCTGGAGATGTCACAGCTGAGGGGAAGTGCTCAAGTTCAACCAAGGTATGAATCAAGTTTTTGTTTCATTAATACATCTCATTAAATATACAAAGGTATAAGTACGTTAAGAGTTAGAGCATGGGCCTCTCATGTTGGGAAGTACTAGATACCTTGACTTAAATAAGGCTGTTGATGATTTCATGTGAGATAGTAAGAATGCTCATTTTTTAGTTGCCTCTCAGAGATGTCTTAACTCACCTTACTGATTTTACTGACTTCTTGCTCTTTGTGCTACCTCACTGATACCAAAGTAGTTTAGAGGAACTACTTTGAGTCTTGCTTGAACGCCTTATCTGAATGTGTCAAGAAACAAAATTGGCCAAACCTCTGGGCTTCTGATCATGCTACCAGAGTTGTCTTTTTACAGCGGAGGTAAATGAAATGTTAACCTCACCATTCAGTCTGTGCCTTTTATTCATTCAGGATGTTAAAGAGCGTCTGGGATCCTTGTCCACTGGCAGAATTTTGATCACGGCAGTTTCCACGACCAATTTAAAACTTGCCTTATCAATAGCCATTCGCTTCTCAGCGGCTCGTTGTCAGTTTGGACCAACTGATGAAGAAGAAATACCTGTTCTTGAATACCAAACACAGGTAAATACTTTGTAATTCACATCTACAGACTTTTATGCCATGAAACTTAGATTCAGAGTTCCTGCAGATCAAAATAGTGACATTGAAGTTAGTGAAATTAAAGTTGTCTATGTCATCTGAAGTGTCATTCTAGTGCAGCTGTGGGGGTTCATTCCAACTCAGGACCACCTGGTATGATCAGACTTTTGACATAAATTCTTGGAATAGGAAAACCCAAAATCTTGATGTTTCTCTGAAGTACCTAGAAACATTTGTCTTCTAAAATAGTAACCTTTTCAGAGAAAGGCTGTCTTCTGTGCACACATGAAAGTACTGCAGATGCAGAAACTAGTGGAGTTTTTTTTAAATGTAAGTGCCTCTGTTGCTGCTGTGCTAATTTTCTCTTTTTTAGCCTTTATGCTTTAAAAATGTAGAAATCAATGACATTCATGGTGGTGAAGTCTCAAGCTAGCACTAATTTTGAGACAAATAAAACCAATGTTTTTCTGCAGATTATGCAGATGAAGAACACCTTTTGCGCTGAAAAAATAGAACAAGAGTATGTAGGGTAACTGGGAAATAAAGAAAACTCAGATCTGCTGAATGAGAAAGGTTAATATATAAGTACTGAAAACAAACCTACCCAGTTTGTCCTTGCAAAGTGGGTGCTTTTTTTCCAGGTTTGCACTTAGTCTTGCAACTTTAAAAGATTTCATGAGTTTCTACAAACTGGCAAAAGCTGCCTTCTTTCCACCTCTTCTGCATAAACCAGGGTCTGCTTCCCACTATTCTTCAAGTCTCTCAAATTTGCTCAGTTTTGGCTTGTTCTGTGGGCTCTGCTTGCTGAACCTCTCATTCCTTTCTTGCTCTACCACAAAAGCTTCCTCAAGCAGTTTCTCTTTTCTTTCATGGGCTCCAAGTTACATGGAGCAGCAAAGATGCTTTTTTCTCTGCTTCCTAGCCCTGGGATTTTTTTACAGAATGCAACCAGTGCTAACATACATTCAGCAATGAACAAGCAAGTAAAACAGTTGGAATCGTTGTCATGTTGGTTGGTACGAATCATGACTGGGCCCGGCATGCCAGACATTGTATAGACAAATATATGACAAAAATATGTCATTGGACCCCAAAGCTTCAGTGAACTTTCTCACTGCTTTAATAGAATGTTTATCACAAATTCATAAAATGCATGAACTAGAATAACATTAACTTGTGTACAGAGTAGTTACACTTAATTATGTTTATAGATGGTTATTGTTAAGTTTTCTTCTTCGTACAACAGTTTTGCAATTTGAACAAAGTAAAAACGAATGGGTTGGTTCAATATTATAAGATAGGTAATATAGCTAACTATAGTTAATAACTGTTAAATACATAACAATTTGTGATCAAATCTGTTTAATTTTTATTCTAGCAATGGCGTCTTCTTCCTTATCTGGCTGCCACATATGCCTTAGATTATTTCTCCAAATCCCTGTTTGAGAACTTTGTTGAATTTTATGCAGGCCTATTGACAAAGCAAAGGAGTCAGAGACAGGTGAGATATTTACACATTTCTTCTTAGCTGACTTCTTACCATAATAAACTGGAAATTGTTAAATGAAGGACCTACTTAGAAGTCTTAGTCCATCTTACAATGAAGAATGCTAGAGCAACATCTCGAGAAATATGGGCTACGCAAAGTAATGATTAAAGTTGCATTCAGAAAAGCATCCAAATTAGTTTTGATGGAGTAGTTAAAGTTTTATTGATTTCTGTGGGATTTAATGTTATGTTCCCCTGCAGAATTGTTTATCGTAAATACATGATGATAATGCAAATTCATTTTATAACTGTTGTAAATGATGCTGCAGGGGACATATACCAAAGACTCTGAAATGATGCTATTCTTAATTCCTGCACAGACTATGTGAGTCTGTCTTGAGTTTGCAATTCATATTCATTCATTAGGGTAAGTATTTTTTGAGAAAAAAGTTAAGACCTTTGAGTCTTAATGCTGAATTTTTCATCCGCCATCAGATCACTGGAAGTCACCCCTTTACAGAGGAAATGGTTTGATCTATCTGTCTCTGTGTAAGGACTGATTCTCAACCAAAATAACTGCGGGGGGGGGGGGTTATAGCATATAATTTTTTTTTTTTCTGATTTTGACAATATTAATTTTTAGGGCCTACACTTCAGATCAGACTCAAACATTCAGGCTTTTTTCAGCTAAAATAAAGCTCATGAAAGACTTGTGTACTAATGGCTGGGTATGCTAATTTCTTCTCTTTGCACAAACCACAGAAGAATGTGTCGAATTATTTTAATATGATATTTTATCTCTAGAAGTCTCCAATGCAGTCACTAACCTTAGGCAAAACAGTGGCTTTCAGAAAAAATATGATTGTTGACAATTTTAAGAATATAGTTCTTATACAGTCCTTTTGTTCTATGGGAGGTCTTAAAAAAGGAAAAAAACCCAACCAAACAAACAAAAAACCCAAAAACCATCCAGGGAGTTATTCTTAAACAAGCTTTGTTAGTATCAGCCTACTATCTCCAGAAACCAGAATTCCGAACACATTTTCAAAGGAAGGCCAGCAGAGTTAGTGTAAATGCAGGCAACTGTGGTACTCTGGAAATTGAGTTTTCCTACTCTTTGCAAAATTGATGCTTAAAAGATTAGTGGAAACCATGTAAGGCAGTAAATATTGTAAATATTCCCCTTGCTGACTGGGGAGAGAAGGATGGCTTATGTTGCAGAGGGGACAGAAGCTTTCTCCAGACATGCCACCTTCAACCACCTGCCCCTCCATCTTTGGGAGGAAAAGGTTGGTGAGCAGTGAACTATCCCATGCAATGCCATGTTAGCTGGCACATCTGAGCTAAGATGTACCCATGTGTCCATTACCTGGCACAAATTATTGCTGTATTGCTGTCCTATATACTAAAGTTAGTGCTGAAGGTTTTTCAGTTGCGGCAGGGTTTTTTTGTGGGAGCAAAAATTATGCTCTGCCCTTACATAGTTCTCAGAAAAGTTTATGTATGTGTTGGCAGTTACTCTTTTCTTCATTGTAAAGCAGCACACATAGCTATGGCTTTAACTGGTCACAAACTTACTTTGCGTAAAAGTTATTAGTCACTTGTAACTTGTTTTTCACAAAGGCTGATTTGGGACGTGAGATTCATGCCTTATCTGCTGCCAGCAAACCACTGTCTTCTTGGACTGCTCAGCAGGCAGCTCAGGAGTGCCGAGAAGCTTGTGGAGGACATGGTTACCTTGCCAGTAAGTTACAGACTACTGCATACACTGATCAGAAATAGAATGGTTATGTTGATGTATTCTTTGACTGTTGCATCATGATGTCTGAATTTTAGCGATGTGTTTAGAAGGGGTTCTTTCCTCATATCCATATTCTTAAAGTTCATTTTATACTTGATACCACAAAAAAGAACTAAACCCGTGCAGCATCTGCACCAGCATTTGGACAGACTATATAACGTGATTCAGTCTCAGTTCCAAAAGTAAAGATGCAGACTTTAGAGATGAAAATTCCCCTTGTAAGATGAATGCCACAGTTTTCTAAAATCTTTCCAGTATATTAATTTTCATAAGCTAAACAGTGAACTTCCAAGCTCATCTGTTGGTAACAATAGCTATACATACAGGAACAGACAACTCTCTTGCATTTTGTCACAGAATAATTCTTTCATCCCTCTTAGCTTCCATTAATACAGTGCAATATATTAAATTGTGCACTTGTTCTTATTAAGTGAATCGTCTGGGTGAAATCCGAAATGACAATGATCCAAACTGCACATATGAGGGAGATAACAATGTCCTGCTTCAGCAAACCAGCAACTACTTAATGAGCTGGATGAATTGCATAAAAGGTAAGTTTTCATTGCGGAATCCTATCCTGGACGCAACAGTGTGTAGCTAATGGAATTAGGCAGTAATTTGATACTGAAAGCAATTGACAGTCATTTAATCATTTCGTAGAGCATAAATAATGTGCTACAGTCTCCATCATATGATACGTTCACAATACACAGATATTTGCTGCAAGAAATATTCTTTCACCTAAGTCTTGCAGAAGCTAGCTAGATGTTTTGCCATCCCTCATCAGGTTAAGTAGTATCATGCTCCCTGAGGAGTGTACTTGAGTTCAGTGGAACTACTCCTGAAGTCACTGTAAGTCTGAGTACTCTCTGCTCATTGTACTTAAAACAGTTCATATCACCTAACTTGGTAGCAATATCCATCAGTACATTTTGTAGTTCTCTAGATTTTGATTCAATTTTCTAGGAGTGAGTTTCCCCACCATCTTACAGAGCTATAAAACTCAGCAATTGCATTTGAGTCTTAGGGGGCTTGTAGACAGTGATGTCAGGTTTTTCAGCACTTGTCCACCAGTCCTCATTTGGCTGGACTAGGCTGTAATAAAATAAATATTATGGCCTAATTGCATCTGGCCTATCAAGTGGATGCATGTCTTTGTAACAGACTTTTAGTTCCAAAGAGTCTGATTTCGCATAAATAATTTTTATTTTCTTTGGCATTCCAGATAAAGCTCCTTTTGAATCTCCTTTTGGAACAATAAACTTTTTGCAAGACTACCATCATATCCTTGGCTGGAAATTCACAGCCATTAGTGTTGACGATTGCATGGACTCCTCAGGTAGCCTTTTGCTGTTGTTAAACTGATTCTAGAATCCTAAATTCCTTTCCAGAGATTTGAGATTCAACCTCTGGTACTTATTAGATATTTGTCATATTACTGTTTGCTGACTTTCTTTGTTCTATATGCATTTCAATTTACTAAGAACACAGTTTGCATTTCAAAATATGTCCTGTTGTCCCCAGCCTCTATTCTAGAATGGAGAGTAGCATCAGATATTTTTGTCCCTCTCAAAGAGCATCTAGAGGGTTTTGCCATTTAATTGTTGTTTTCAAGTGAAGCGGTTGTGAGGGGCATTGATTGCCATGACCTTATGTCACTAAAATGTTTTATTTTAGAAAACCATAGAAGTGATTTAGAAATATGTTGAAAAGATTTCAAGTGTCTGCAGTTTTGACAGTTGCTTTTGGTTGCATGGAGAAAAATGAGTAATGGTGAAAGAAAATTCCCTGCAGTTTTCCTGCAGGCTTACTCTGCTATAATTGCACCAAGTATGACATTACATGCCATTCCCACTTTTGTATCACTGTGAGCCCAGACTGGCCCTTGGAGGCAAAAATTAACAAAGAAATGAGCAGATGAGATAGTGACAGAACATTGAGCAAAAGTGAATCTGTGAAACTGAGAACATACTGGGGGAAGAAACTCCACTCAGTATATAAGTGGCGATTGAGTTGATTCCTAGAATTCAGTAACCACTTCAGTGCTCAAATAATTGCAAAAAAACAGAACTTCAGATAGTGGTGCATAGTACCAAGTGAGATAATAATCATAGTAGCTGTGGGGTAAAATCTGAATAACTTCAAAATACAAAGGCTTATAAGAAAAAGACTAGTTCAAAACAACAGCTTTCTTTGTTCTTTGTTGTGTGTCTCTAACTTGTAAAATCCAGCAGAGGACAAATTGATACCTAAGCATATGTTCTCTCCTCTCTTGTAATACCTGCTGAGTCAGACTACAGTTTTAAAAGTATCTGAATCTGTTTATTGTTGTGTTCTCTTAGAAACTGGACTATTAATTTAGGTGCCTAAATTTAGGCAGCATGTGAACATTCACAGTTGCCTAAATAGTATTCTACATTAAATCTTAAGCTAAGATACAGGCAAGCAGGATTTATACAAGAACTTTATGCTGAAGTACTTTTGTCCTTAATAGTTCCAGGCTGCTCAAAAAATATAAAGCGCTTACGTACAATGCAGTTAATTCAAATGCGATTACATTCAGCCACCTTTGTAATCTCAGAAGTCATGTGCTTGACAGTATGAAGCATCATTTCACCGTTGCAAAGGGGTGGGTCCACAAAATGTCTTCTGTTCTTGTATTCTCAGAAGAGACCGAGTACCTTGTAGACCTAAGTCATAATATGCAAAGAAAATAACACACTAAAAATTTGATCGAGTCAGAAGGTATTTGTGTCTAACCTGAGATGCGGATATACTTTGTCTTTTAGCTTGAGGTCAGTTTGAACTAGCGTATGGTCAGGCATGGTACATCATCACCGTGCAGTCACAATCTGACTATCTTATGCAGCTGTTATTTTCTGCATCTACACTAATGGCAAAAGTGTCATTTTAGTGGATTGATTAACTAACACTTTAGCTTTTCATCTCTGGTAACAAAAACTGAGACTGTAGTAGAATCTGCAGGTGACTTCTTGCATTATAAATGGCAATGCTAAGAATTTGAATTTTCTCTTTTTTACAGTTCCTTTAGCAGCATATAAATGGCTGGTTTGCTACCTGCTCCGAGAAAGTGACCTAAAGCTGAGTAAGGAGAAGCAGTCTGGGCGGAGTGATTTTGAGGCAAAAAAGAACTGTCAGGTAATACTTATTCAGCTTTCTTATTTTGCTTACTTATTTTCATTGAAGTTTGTCTGATCCTTCTAGTTTTATCTTCTTTTGTCATGAAGTACCATTTCCTCAAGCATAAAACAGCAAGTCCTATAACTAATAAAATGTAATACCTGTCCAGGTGCATTGTATTGAACATGATAGCAGGAAGACAGCTATAATGAGCAGGAGTCTACCAGGATATATTTCCCTTCAGAAAAGTTGCAGGCATGTGCTGGGTGAGGTCTGTAATTTTGATATCACAACTTCTGAAGACTAAATCTACTACTATTAAATCTACTGCAGCATCTGATTATTACATCTCCATCTGCTCTTGTGGCCAAATACATACTGTAGGAAAGAATCCTGCTCTGGCAGGTAGGTAAACTAGATGACCTAATAGGTCTTTTCCATCTCTAATTTCTGTAGCGCAAAGTACTCATGAAAGATGCCAGACTGACAGCATTGGAACCTGAAAAGGAAACATTGACAGTCTACATATAGCAGATCCACTCTCTCACCAGTGAGTTTTAACAGCTAGGAATGGCTTAACTCCAAATTTCAGAGTATGTCCCCAAGCTCCCCAAATTCTTCCATTACCTTCATGAGAAAAACTGGCTCGCATCCAAGATAAGAACACTTGTCATTTGTCACTGAGGAGGGGGATCTGTTCCCTGAAGATGGCCAGTGTCATTCACCTTATCTGCAAAGCTCATTAAAAAACAGCAGGAAGGAATTTTCAACTCTGCACCTAGAAAAAGCCAGCCTAGCTTTAACAGGGGGTGGTCTGTGTGAAACCACTGGTGGAGTGGAGGAAACCTTTCCTGGTTTTACCCTAGAAGCAGCTTATTAGAGAAACTTTTCATGATCAAGTTCAGAATGAGAATTGCCAGAAATCCAAGACTGATTGTCTGTCAGTTGGCCAGCTCTTGGGAGACTAGGGCCAGGGCCAGTATGTTGGAGAGGACGGTTTGCTCAGCAGCATGAAGGTTACTCACCTTGCTTCTCTTGTATGTTCAAATGTGCTAAAATTTAAAGATACTTAGGCACACAACTACTTTTGACATAGGCATTGATATATCTTAGGTCATTAGGTTTTCTTTTGAAATTCATCTTCAGGACAGTGGGATTTTTTATTTAAATGTCATGCCTCGAAAACACCTGAAAATTATTTACAAGCTGCGCTTTAAAGTTGTGTATATATTTGATTTAAAACTTTCCGAGCATGAAGCAGCACTTTTCTGTCAGCCCAGTTTTGGGTTTTTTCTTCCTATGGGAGATCTGTAAGAGATTCCCAGCCTACCCCTAGGTTATTTTGGTTTGGAGATAGCTTGATAGAAAGAATACAGAAGAGCAAGTGAAGGTAAAGAAGGAAATCGAGTTATAGGGGAGAAGAATATTGAATTAATTCTTAATGTTTCATTTGCATTTTTAAGCCTTATTTCATTATGACTAGGGAATTGACATTCATATCTAAAAAAAGTCCATCTAGTAAGGAGGAAGTCCTCCCTAAACCTGCAGAGAATAGATGTGTATTTTGCAGTTCATACCTGTATCTGAGCTTGGATGTAAGTGTGCCACTGAACAGCTATTGAGAGAGAGAAAACAATCTTTGGAATATGCCTTTTTTAAGTGCCACAGTGGAATTAAATGAAGGATGATGCAACTATTTAAAAGAGAAAAGAAAAACAAATCAACTAATTCTAAATTAAAAAAACACAACTGAACAAATGTGCTAAAAACAAACTCCAGTTTACAGTATTGCAACAAATCAGCCACAACAGCAATGGTTTCATATTCCCTTTCTGTTCACAAACTAGAATGTTTTCAGTCAGCAGTCTTGTTTCATGATAGGACATGTGCCATGATACAGCAAAGGTGAAGTATATAAAAGTAGACAGGTGTTCCTATATGAGTACAATCACTTAAGGTTTTATACTCCATATCAACAGTAACTGGTGACTTGCCTTTCTGATCAGATAGTTGGCAAGGATTAGTTGGATGGTTCTTTCAAAACATATTGCAATCTACAGCAATCCATAATCAGAATCTACTCATGCTAACATGATCAGATTTTTTTATTTATTATTTAAATGGACTGTGATACAGGTTACTGAACCACTTTGAAGATTTTATCCTCTTTATAAAATTCTGCATAATATTAAGTAAGTGTAGAACTACCTTTATCTTCTTAGAGCTCTATGGGTTTATTAATCACAGAATCACTAAGGTTGGAA
>NW_010536420.1:2541-7479 GCF_000687285.1 Phaethon lepturus | reverse complement strand
GCGGAGCGACCTCGCGCCGCTGCCGCGTGGCTGCTGCAAGCCTGGCCGCCATCTTGTGCGTTCGTTTTCGGTGGCGACTTGTTCGAGCTCTTCTAGATAGGAGAAACGAGAAAAACACACCTCGATGCTGTATTGCAGGAGTATTTACTTTCGGTATCTCTCATCTTGCGTTGGTTTCGAAGCGCATTTTTGTGTTTGTGCTTAGGTGTGTAGAGAAATGTGATGCCTTTAGCAAAGCTGCTATTTTCTAACTAGTGTAGCTGAAAGCTCGGTTGCAGACCCGCTTGATCTGAGGGAATGCCTGTCTCCAGCTGCAGCAGGTCTGGATGCACATATCCTGTAGTATCTACAGGAGCTAGGTTAAAATTCTGGGGGTACTTACAGGCCCACTTACTTCACACTTAGAAGATGCAGAGTATATGTGCAAAGGTTACACTATTCCTCCTAGAAGGTCCAATGCTTGCTTGTAAAAATGTTACATTTAGAAATAACAGGTATTTTTACATATACCATCGCATTTCTTTTTAAAAAGATTTTCATAAACATCTAGCTTAGTTATTTTTACAAGTTAGATACCAACTTCCATCAAAGAAATTACACCCCACTGGATTTGCTAATCAGATAAAGTGTCCATAATAAATTCAAAAAGTATAGTCACAGAGCGGAAGTCTGTTTGCAACCACCAGTTGTGATCATTCAGGAGAATTACGTTTCTTTCCACAAGCTATCTTCTAACACTGGGAATGCACACTACATATTTGTGAGGCAGTAGCGGAGACTGGAAATGCAGCTAGAAATAACAGGCATTCTGCATAACACTCCTTCCATCTGTGTTTTATTTGTACCTTAACTGGGAAGATTTCACCTGAAGAATCTGAATGCAGTGACCATTTGGGCATAAGGATGAAAATGACTATGTGTGAATTAATCTTAACAATAATTTCACAACAAACCCTCATTCAGTAGTCCTAGCAACTTTAAGGCTTCTAAACATAATGTTTCAGAAAACTTTGATAATAAATGTAGTTATGGCACACATAATGTTTGAATCATTGCTTATTCTTTCTATGTTTCTGCTAATGGGTTGAGGTTGTTTTCCTCAGAAAAATTTGTGTAATTTTTTTTTGCACTCAGTGCAGATTTTTACTTAGTGTTACTTATTTACAGAAAACTCTGAAGTTTATTTTATAAGCTCACACTGCCTCGTAGATTTCATTCAATCACACTCACATACAAGCTCCAAGGTATGTGTGCCCAAGCAGCCTAGCCAGAATCACGTATGTACGTTGCTGAGTACAAGGGACATCAGCCACACCCCTGAAATTCTTAATCAGCAGCAGTGCAGGACCTTTTAGGCAAGATTGATGTTCATTGTGTGTTTTCTTCTGTTTGTCTGCAAAGTAGGTTTGAATGTCTATTTTTCTGGTAGGCAAACAGGACAAGGAAGACTGTATGCCATATTCTGCAACCTTGTTACCATGCCCTCTTCTTAGACTGCAGAGTCCGCTGGCAAGCGGTGTACTTTTACGAGAGAGCAGGTTTCCTGGCCTTGATATAAAATTTTATTCTGAAATCAGTGGACCACTGGGAACAGTGTTCCTTATTTTTGTTGTTGTTGTTATTATTGTTGTTATTATTACAGGCCATTCCTTTAACCCTGTTTTGCCATTTCTTCTGGTGCCTTCAAGCGTTCTCATTTATTTCTGTTGCCAGTCTCCACATACTGGTCAAATTGCCAGCTGTCCATGTAACAAACTACTTGACCTGGCATTTCAGAAAAAAAGAGTAATACGATACTGGCAGAAAAATTTAAGAGAATTCCTATTTGGGTCTCAGAATTATAAAGCCTTGTAGTAATGTTATCCAAACCAAATTTGACTCCTAGGCATGTTTTTTATTCCATGTCTCAACTTGTTCTGGACTTCTAGGATGAGAAATTTTGACAGCCTTATTTCAAGAGAGCAACAAAAATGGGGTAAGCTTAATGATAGTCCAAGGAATGCTAATGGGAACTAAGGTTTACAGCTGTATTTTGAAATGAGCCATATCTAGGGCTTGTAAAATATGCAGCTTCTCCTGCGTTACTGTTTTTCATCTTTTTAATTTTCCAGTGCAACAAACCTGTTCTTCAGTATTTTTCCTCCACCAGAGGTCTCCTCCTCTACCTGTCTTTAATTGTGTTTCCATAATTACATACCAAAGGTTCTGTCTGCTGGCAACATTTGTTCAACAAGTGCATGCAAGCCTTGAACTGCCTGCACAACTTCTTCTTCTTACTTCAGTTGTATGAAAAGAAACCAGTTACACTATTTGATCTGTGCAAGTCTTACAGATTCTACTCAGTAAATACAAAAAACAAAAATCTGTGGTAGAGAAACAATTTGCTAATGAATGCAAAAACCTGACAGAGATATGCAAGACATATGTGCTGCATGTGGCATATTGTGAGAAAAGGCCTAAGAAGCCTTTGCTTAACCAATTGCTAATGGGCCCTTTTTTCACCAGCATATTAATCATATGATTATACTGAATTAGATTTCTACCAACTGGTAGCTTCTCAACAATTTCTCTAAGCTACTAAACTCCTTTCTAAATAACCATTAGGCGGCTAGATTCTGTTTTATAGCTCCTTTAAGAAAAAATTAATCCTTATGTCTATTTTCTCCCATTCTTTCTCCTTAAAAAAAATCTCTGTAACATTTCCTATTTTCATCCAGAATTGCTACACTTCCTTTATACTTTCCTTTGCCTCAATTGTAAATCTTATATTACCTGCAAAGAATTCATGGAAGTGCTCCCTCACTTATTAATGATTAAAACACAAGAAGCCTAAAAAGTTTCTCCCATAGAAAAAGTGACTTTTGCTGCACCAAAAGGTACTCAACCTTTGGGTGCAGCACAAGCCTATTGGTAAGTAATTGTTGTGTACTTTAGAAAGAAGTAGTCTTTCTCACTTCTTCTCTATGTGTATTCCAATTTATGTCACCTCTTTTTTTTTACTTGGTTTTACTTTCAAGTTGTTTTGTTAATTTTCCACAGCTTTAAATAGGTGATTTAATAGCCAAATATAAGGTTTTTGTCACAAGTTAATCGATGCTTTTTCTCAACCGTAGCTTAGACATTTTAAATTTATTAATCTTACTTGTGCTGCAGCAAATGAAAATATGCTGGAGATGCTTTAATTAACTTTTGGAAAAGGTTCTTAAAGTATTAGTTATGACCTTTTGTGAAAATACAGAAGCCAATTATGCAATTAGCTCTTCTAAATATTCCAAAGATACAGGAATCAATATCCTGAATTAAAAAAAAATACTAAAAATGCAAAAAAAAAAATTCTTTCATCTACTATTTTGGATTAACTTAGGCTCAAGAGCTCTTCTAGAAATGTGTAATTTAATCATTTGCATTCATATTTTGGATATAAGAAAAGGAATATATTAAGTTTAATCAAGTACAAAGAGACATTGACCTCTAGATAAAGCACTGCCTGGCTAAAGCCAGAGCTTAGGTAAGAACAGGTATTAGCCCAGATATAGAAGACCACCATCAGTCAGATTATTAGGTGGTCTAACTAGCTTCAAAAAAGACAACTGTTCAAAATTTATGTTAAGGCATCTAATAAAGAGACAAAAGACAAAAACAGGACCAGGAAATGTTGTGACCTGTTTCAATTAATTCACTGTTTTACCAAGTCAGGTTCATCCCTTAGGTTCAGTATATCTCAGCTTGACCATAGAATGCTTTAAGATGCATTATACTGGACGGTGGCTGAAAAGAATGGCAAATTAAGAGGTCATAAAATCAGAGGATTATTTTTTTCACAACCGATTAAACAATACACAGGAAAAGGAAAGGGAGAGAGATCCAAATTCCTTTGTTGCTTAATAGTTAGGACCAAACCAGTCTATTTTCTCAGAAGGACACCTATCATTACATCATCTCTGGTAAAATTTACAGTCGATCTGCATTTGTTTTAATTTTAAAACAGGGTGTTCTAATACTCTCATTTTGTTTGGGTCTCACTCCCATTACAATCTAGTCTCATATAGGGTTCAAACAAGTTCCAACAGTCCATGATTACCTCAACCATTCAAAATATTCAAAGTGTCTCCAAAGTTTATTCCTGTTTCTTAATTCCTAGTTCAAATTGATATACCCAAAACTGTTTTTCAATAATTTTATCATTATTTAGAAGTGAAATAATCTCACTTATCTTTATGAGATTATTAGCTAAATCTAATGACTCAGAGAAAACAAAACAAAACAAAACAATCACCAAGAAGCTCTTTTCTAAAGAGTGCAGACAAACTTCGTTTGCTCTTCCCCCCACCTTTACTCATTGCATTTCTGGAGACCCTGAGATCTGCTCAAGACTGCAAGCTGCCCTTTTGGGACTTCACGCACCTTTCCTCTGCTACATTTTCTACTTCAGTTTTGTTTCTCCTCAGGAAACCACATAGTGCTCTTACATAACCCTTGAGGAAGCCTGTTTTAAGGAGCTTATATATGTAAGTATTTATTTGACCCGAGACTACACTCTAGCTGCCCCCCAGCTTCGACAACTGAACCTCGTTCTGCTTTTCTGAGGCCCCCCTCACCTGCAGTGGATCCTGCAGCACGTTACAAGCAAACGTAACTAACTGGGTTTGCGGTGGTCATGCAGAGGGAACCCGGCTACTCCTGTTGTCTGAAGAGAGCAACGAGACTTGTAAGTATTTATTTGACCCGAGACTACACTCTAGCTGCCCCCCAGCTTCGACAACTGAACCTCGTTCTGCTTTTCTGAGGCCCCCCTCACCTGCAGTGGATCCTGCAGCACGTTACAAGCAAACGTAACTAACTGGGTTTGCGGTGGTCATGCAGAGGGAACCCGGCTACTCCTGTTGTCTGAAGAGAGCAACGAGACTTGGGGCACCGGTGAAAGAAACGGCCCTGTCT
>NW_010536420.1:0-2453 GCF_000687285.1 Phaethon lepturus | reverse complement strand
CCCTGTCCTCCCCTTCTTTCCAGAAAAGCAGAATCACTTCAGTCAGCCCCTAGATCAAGCATGTGAGATCTCATTTCTTCCCCCAAACAGAAGGGGTTTCCAGGGAAGGAGGCCTCGGTGGAAGAGCCCGCAGCACTGCTCGCCCCTGCCCCCACCACCCCTGGGGAGGCCGCTGCCGCCCGCAGAGTGCTCTGGCCTGCGCGAGGGGAGCCAGGAAGGTACAGTGGCACAAGACGAGGCTGCCAGTGGTGGCTGCAGTGGCCACAGATAGGTCCGAATGGCTCCCTGAAGAAATGCTTAAGAAGCATATGGTTAATTAGATTTACTTAAGTTTGTGAAGTGTCTGTGCTATTAGACAGCATTGGTCTTGGCAACTTAGTCCTAGTTGCACAGAGAGCTCTTGCTGTTATATTTAAAATAATGGTGTTCTGGGCTGTCAGAGGTCCAGCAGCGGTGCTGGGCTGTTCTGTGGGTGACCTCCCAGTTGCCAAGCCAGGCAGCCCCCCACTTTCCTGAGGGAAAGACCCCCAGGCCGGACTGCTCTGGGCACTGTGGCTTCACGAGATGTAGCTTGACCTGCCATCTACCAATGTTTAATAATAATTAAAAAAAAAAAAAAAAATTTCTTGGTTACTTGACTTCTAATCAGTGTAGTTAAATGCCGCCTTCCCCAGTGAGCTACCTAAGGGAACGGAGGGAGCAAATCTGGGGTCGCTGATGCTGTGCTGCCTCAGTGGACAGGAGACCTCACTCGTCTCAAATTTGTTTCAGTCTCCTGAACCCTGTATAGCAAGGTTCAAAACCACTGCAGGCTGAAGTAAGAGAGGTTGGTGAGAAATAAGTTAGAGTCCTCATAGTGTCACAAACTTTGGCCCAGACTCTCATGAATCATCTCTGCAGCCAAACAAAGGTTATGGCTTTTGCAAACTAAATAAAGACAACTGCTGTAATCTGTAAAAGACTGTAAAAGTAAAGCTGACCATGTGCTATGGGTACAGGACATGCTTTATCTCCCCTTGGCAATTAATCTTATGTATTCTTTTTCTGTTAGCACACTGGGTATAACAATGGAGAGTTAAAATATCCTATTTCATAATTGCTACTGGGGTAGCAGTTTCCCAGAGTGATCTTCCAGTCCAAGACTCAGAGGCCTTATGTATCCTGTCACAGAAAGTCTGACCATGTGCTATGGGTACAGGACATGCTTTATCTCCCCTTGGCAATTAATCTTATGTATTCTTTTTCTGTTAGCACACTGGGTATTGGGATAGCAGTTTCCAAGAGTGATCTTCCAGTCTAAGACTCAGAGGCCTTATGTATCCTGTCACAGAAAGTTCCAAGACTCAGAGGCCTTATGTATCCTGTCACAGAAAGTTTAGTATTGACAACGAATCACCCAAGTTAAAGTCCTGTTTAAAAACAAAATATAAACAATTCTCAATAAATATGGAGTTCATGAGACTGGAGATTTTAATTTAAAAAAGAGAATGTTGTGATTGAGCAATTGTTAAAAAATGTGTGATAGTCACATGAATTTCTAAATATTTAATCTGAATTTATTGCTGACTGGTACTTGGAGGATTAGTCTCAGTTATTTCTGTCTCAGTCCTCCAGATAATTCCACAAAAAAATCAAAATAAAATGGAATTCTTATTAGTATAATGCAGCCATTCAAAGATTCATACAGTGGGATTACACATAGTAAATAAATTAAGTATATAAATGTTTACAGGGCAGGAAGTATACATTATATTTGCAAGAGGATTCATCTATTTACAATAATGCCTAGGATAATTGTGCCTCTGTAAAAGACTTCCACTAGCTGGTATAATAAGGGAGAAATATAAAATTTCATTGTCAAAGAGAAGTGTATTATAAATATTACCAATATTAAGGTCCCAGTCCAGCAAGTTTAAACGGAGAGGCAGTATACATTATTGCTGGTTATCTCAGAAACATTTATAATAAGTTGGAGATCTCTAAAAACAGGTTATTGATCATTGTGAACAATTATGAGTCTGGGTTTTTCTGTCATGTAGAAGCTTTTTAGGTTTTGTGGGGCTTTTTTCCCCCAAAATTAATGGGTTTTAAATAGCTCACTTGATTTGCCAAATTGCCCTTTGCTTTGGATACAGCCAAAACAAATTGTCAGCCAGCAGGTTTTGAAACCTTCTATTTAATATGTAACTGTGTATGAACTGTTCTTAAAAAGGGTCTTTTTACCTAATTATTCTTGTTCAGTCTTGCCCTGCCAAGAACCCTGCTACAAAGCATATGTTATTACTGAGAAATACATAATAATTTTCTATTTGAATGTATCATAGGAAATAGAAGCAAAATATAAATACATATTTCTGTTGTGAGGTCCTTGATTATATGCAGAAGGTGTCTGGTCACTGTGAAATCTGAATGTATTTGTACTCTGAATCACAGAATCACAGAATCACTAGGTT
>NW_010536419.1:12619-18999 GCF_000687285.1 Phaethon lepturus | reverse complement strand
GGGGGGGACTCGGGAAGGGATGCAGGAGATTGTTCGGGGGTCGAGCTGCTCGGAGGGAGGGATGCTCGGGGGTCAGGATACAGAAGGGAAGGTTTTGGAAAAGGGGTGCAGGAGGAATCCTCAGAGGGATTGAGGGAGGGGTTACAGGAGCGATGTAGTCGGGGGTCTCAGGAACTGGGATGCTCAGAGGAGGGATCCTTGGGGAAGGGGTGCAGGAGGAGTGCTCGAGGGTTGTGAGGCAGGAGGGTTACTCGGAGGGATGCTTGGGGGTCGGGATGCAAGAGGGGGCTTGGAAGGGGCGTGCAGGAAGGGCTGCTCGGAGGGTCGGGGTGCAGGAAGGATGTTCGAGGGAGAGATGTTTGAAGAGAAGGGATGGAGGGATGCTCAGGAGTCAAGATTCCCACAGGAATGCTCAGAGAGAGGGATGCTCTCTGTGGTTGGGATGCAGGAGGGATGCCTGAGTATCGGGATGTTTGGGGGTCAAGTTCCAGGATGTTTGGAGCGAGGGATACAGGAGCGACGTTGGCCAGTGGGGGTGTGTGTGTTCCCCTGGTGCCTGCAGGGCTTTGCAAACCTGTTTGCAAGGCAACATCTTGTTATGAGGAACTGGCCAAGATGGGTTCAGGTTTTCCTCAAGGAATCTGACCTGGGGAGGGAAACCCAGGGATGTTCGCATCCCATAGGGAGCCAAAGGACTCTAAGTGAGGGTCAAATTCAGAGCAGTCTAGATCCAAACACCTTTCAGGTTAAATCTGCCTTAGCTTGGACTTTGCAGGTGTTACTGAAGGATAAAAGCAGATGTTGGAACATTTGCTACTTCTGTGAGGTTTTCAAAACGCTGTACCCTGCTGTATTTGTATCACGGGACTCATGGCAGAGAAATTTCAACTGCATGCCCTACCTCAGGCTCAAAGGATGTAGCAAGGGGCTGAGCTTCCACCTGGGGCGGAGGTTCAAAATGCCTTGAATATCTTTGTGATGGAGTCCGTCAAGTTTGCCATGGTCTCTCTTTGCCTGGTTTCTGGATTGGCTGATGCAAAGCCAAGAATGTTGGGGGCTGGAGGGAAACTGAGGTCTCAAATGAGGGTCGTATGTAATTTTTCCAGAAGGCACCACCAGAAAATTTGAGATCTCTGTATCTCCAAGCAGTGAGGCAGTGTCTGCTGAATTCTGACCAGTGTCGGGAGTGTCGGGAGTGTCAGTCCTCGGTCCGATATGCTTTGGTGAACAGGATGTGATTTTTCCTTGGGTTATATCCAGGGTTTTAATTTGTATACATAGACAGAAGCAGACAGAAATCTGAAGAAAGAAAAGTGATGTTAATGCTATAAATACCTTCAAGAAAACAACCAGCTTTCTGGAATAGGTATACTTACGGTCGCCAGGGATGATGATAGAAAGGACATTGGTCTGAAGGTCAGTGCAGGATCTGGGCACTCCTAAATATAAAGCCCCACGGAAGTAGGATAGCACAGCCCTGGCTAAGAGCTCTGGCTAAGGAGGAGAGCAGAAGGCTTTTGGGGGAAGAAAAGGAAGATACCTTCATCTGTGGGATGTGAGGAGGAGTGACGATCCTGAGAAAAACCTACCTAGTGCAGGCAGGACAAAGCTGTTGGGCATCCAATGCCAAATACATGCAGAAGATTAAAAAGCAACTGGGGTGGGTTATTTTTGTCTGTGGTTGGTGCTGGGCTTAGCCATAAAGCCAGTGGTTTGTCACTGCTGGCCTAGTGGTTAGAGCAAGTTCTGCCTCATGTGTCTTTGCTTTTCAAGGCAACGGGAGAGAGGAATTGAATTCCTTGTGCCTTGCTTTCTGCATCCATACCAGGATGGCTGATAATACACTAGTGATGGTTTTGAGGTGCTTTAGTAGGAAAGGGTACCGGTATATATTAGAGATGCGCGTATGTAGCTGTTCAGTGACTGGAGGGAAGGAATGGAGCTGGGAGGAGGAGTCCGTCCAGAGAAAGAGAGGATGAAATATTAGGGCCTTGGGCTTTATTTGGTATTATTGTGCTGATTGCTTTGACATCCAGCCAAAGCCTTTGCTTATTTGATGACTGAGTGCCTAATGGCAAGAAACACAGCGCAAGAGAAGGGACTGGGGGAGTCGCGTGCGCCAAAGGGATCAAAGAAGCAGCACTGGAGAAATAAGAGAGCAGGGCAGATAAGACATCTGGGGAGGGCAGCCAGTCCAGCACTGTTGTTCATGAATTACGGCCATGGTAGGTCACTTGGAGATGGCTGATAGAATGTGTGGTCAAACATATTTATCATGTTTTAGAGGAAAAAGGAATTGTTGAAATACATGGTACTGCAGAAGAAAGGGAAAGGGTCCACAGTGGTCTGTGGATCTAAAACATTCACAGATTTTAGTAAAAGTAGGGACTACTAAATAATAAATTTAGGCTGATTGCAAATAGATGTCTTTTGGTTAGTTACTTTTTAGGGACACCTTAGAAAAGTGTGTGGTCACAGGAGAGAAACTCACCCTTCCCAAGGTGGAGCTCCCGATGTACAGCAAAGCCATGCAAGATGCCGACAGCCCAGTTGGGTGACAGTGCTCAAACACATCTTTACTCTCCGGAGAGGATGGAAAGGTGCCAAGCAGGGTGGAAGGTCTTGCAGAGTGTGGGGACAACGTCCTGCTCCAAACCTGCTACTGCCTGTGGCTGAAGGGGAGTCTCCATCGGTGCTGTACTGAAGGGTGGTTCTGGTTCAGAGCAACCGAGGAGCAGAAAGCTTGAAGAGCCTTGCCAGCCAAAAGTAATTAGCTCAAGTGAGTGGGAGACACGCAACACAAGTGCGATCTGTCACTGGAAAGCAGTTTGGGATGGAAAGCTAAGAATATGTGATCTCCTTGAAAAGAGAAGGTGAATTTAGAAGGGCAGATTATAATTACGTGCGAAAAATTTGGCCAGGCTTCTGTGCTGGCGATTTTTCCCTGTTATGACTGCAGGTGGGTAGAGTCTCACTTCTGTTTCTGAAGGGTCATTTAACTGGATTTTTCTGCAGTTATTAGCTCCGAGTTTCTGCCCAGATCTCATCAAAATGGACCTGACCCCCTGCTTTGCCATGGCACTTCATGTGCGAGCAAAGCTGGAGCATTGCTGTTAATATTTTTGCAGGTCTGGAGAGGTTTGGCTGCTGGCTCTGCCACAACCTATTGCATCTCCTTGAGCAAATGGTTTCATCTGGATGTGCCTCAATATTTCGTATGGTTACAACAGCATGAGTGGTATCTGCCGTGTTGCTTAAGTGAGATATATATTCCCTTGTGTATGTTCCTGTAGATGTAGTTTGTAGGCCTATAGGTGCTATTTTGGTTGAAATCTTCAGGCATTATTATGGTGGAAATAATATATAAGGGAGACTGAGGCTTTGGAGAATAATGAGTAGCCAGATGTGAAATAATTAAGAACGAAGTAACGAGAGAAGCAGCAATTGTGTCATTGGGAGGACTCGAGAGAGAAACCACAGCATTAAGTCGCTGTGAGTGCTTGACATATACACAGAAGATCATTGAATTGGAATCATATCACTTACATTAATTAAGGTTATTTAGTCAGAAAAAACCTAGATCTCAGCTAAATGAAGAGTATAACCAGATGTGTAAATTATACTAGATCGGGGGAGGCAGAAGCGGGAGGTGCAGTAGCATGGATGAGGGCCCAGCAGTGGCCTTTGTTTGATGATTTCCAACTCTGTAGGGAAATTGCAATTTTTTCCTAGTTATTTAGAGGGCTTTTTAGCCTTTTAGAAAAATAGTCATAGGGAAGTGATAAGATTGACTGTGACTGTCCGATACTTGCTGGTCAGGCTGTATCTTTTGGATGTGGCAATGATGAGTTGCAGGCTGTGGTTTCCCCTCCTTGGCTGGATGAACAGGCAGGTAATTTGGACCAAAAAAAAATCCACTTTGCCTACAAATGAAGGGGACATTTGTTCCCTGCAAAAAAACCCCAAAACATTGGGACACAATTACTTTGATGTTTCTGGAAAACAGACCTACAGAGCTGTGTGACAACAGGGACTGGTCCTTTTACGAAGTTGTATACCAATTCATGGCAAATTTTGTAGAAATTTTAGAGAATACGGTATTTTTTGTGCAGTATTTTGTGCTCTAGCAAGACACTGTGTGCACTTCCTTCCACCCTGCAGCAGCTCAGCATGCTGCAGGATTGAGCCCTAATTGCCTAGCTGCCTGGAGGATGCAGCAAGAATAACAGTAATGTCTTGGCTGACATAAAAGAAACCATTTCAGCAGAAGTTAAGGACAATAAAAGGTGAGTCTCGTTCCTGTACTTCCAGACCTCCAGAGAATTCAGGGAAGTAGATCATGATTTCTTCTCCTATGTAAGTAAGAAGCAAATCACTTTATTTATCAGGCTATGTTTGGATGGTGGGATTTTTTTCCCCCTTTAGTGGTATTTATTGAACTATATATGATGTCATTGTAAGGAAATGTGCTGAATTTATTACCAAGATTTCCTAAAGGTAAGATACATCTCAGATCTATGTTTTCAGAGCTTTGTTAAATCTGGGGTGTGAGAACTGATACTGCATTCTGAAAAAAATACTAAGGAGCCTTTACTGGAAATCTGCTGCTGGCAGGGATAGGGGAATGAATTGATTTAGAAGTAATTGGATAGACTTAAATGGAAATGAATGCTAATTAAAGAAAAAACACGGGCAGAAGAGAAATATAAGGACACCTCTGAACAGTACTGATTATGAAGATTAGACTCAAGCAAAGCCCAAGGTGACTTTTCATCCTGAGGTTGGGTTTTGGGGGTTTTTTTGCAGTTTACTTGGTTTGGAGAGTGAAGCTAAGCTGGTCAATGCTGCTCTTTGCTTCAGTTCTTTTTCCCTCTCTGGTTTTTAGAGCATGGTTGGGTATCTGTCCTTGCAGGGACGCATCTCATGGTCAGCAACACCTGTTGCAAATGTTGATGAAATACTTCATTTTATTTGTGGCTTTAGATTGAGTTTAATCTGGAGCCTGGGCTGCTCTCTTTTACAGCGCCCTTTTCGTTTTGATGAGGGGGCATGGGAGAAAGCACTGTGGGCCCTGGTGTGTATTTGTGAATGCAGTGTGTGGTACCTAATGCCATCAACACTCGTTGATCTGCCAGGTGGAACAGAGTGTCTTCAGGACCGTTTTGTAGGTCTGAGCATCTGCATGGCAAGGATGAGATAGGAAGACATCTCTCCCTCTTCCAAGGCACATCTCCCTCTCTAGCACATCTTCAAAAAATCGAGAAGGATTATCTGAGAACCTAGTTTTGTCAAAGCCTCCCTTTGGTTCTTGGGATGATCATAAAGCACATCCTCTTGGAAGCTGTGTCTGGGCACATGAAGGAGGAGGTGACTGGGAATGACCAGCATTCATTTACCAAGGGTAAATCATGCTTGACCTACGTGGTGGCCTTTAAGGATGGACTGGTAGATCTGTGGGTGAAGGGAGGGTAGTGGATGTTGTCTTCTTTGACTTCAGGAAGGCTTTTGAGATGATATCCCGCAGCATCCTTGTATCAAAGACATAAGAGAAACTGCTGTCTAGTTTCTAGTCCACCCACCATCTGGGTGGACTGCTAATTGGGTAGGAAACTGGCTGGAACTATCCTGGGACCTTCCCTTTTTAACATTTTTAAACAACCTGGGGGAGGAGATGAAATTCACCTCACCAAATTTATGAGTGACACCAAACCTGGGGGAACAGTCAATGACTTTGAGGGTGGGCCTGCCATACAGGAGGACCAGGACAGGCTGGGGCTGACAAGAACCTCATGGAATTCAACAAGGACAAATGCAAAGTCCTGCACTTGGAATGGACTCACCTGGCATGGATTCACCTAGGATGGTCTAACACAGCATGGACTCACCCAGGATGGACTAACTCCTTCCACTGGTGAAGGCTGGGGACTGACTGATAGCAGCCCCCCAGTGCCTACAAGGAGGTTCTTCAGGAGATGGAGCTAGACTTTTCCTAGCAGTCCATGGCAGGAGAATGAGAAAAAACAGACATAAATTGAAACAAGAGTTTCCATCTGGAAATAAGGAAAAACTTCCCGCTATGAACTAATCCGGCACTGGGGCAGGTTGCCCTGCATGGTTGTATGACCTCCATCCTGGGATGTTTTCAAGACCTAAATGGACAAAGCCCTGAGCAGCTTGGTTTGATTTCAGCTTTGTGCAGTTTTGCCATTTCATGGGATTTTTTTCTTTTTCACTGCAAAGCTCATATTGTGTACCTTCTGTTTTATGGGAGCTACATAACAGATGGGAACCTCAAAGCAGCTCTTCAGATTAATAATTAACACTTTGACCTTCTGCAGCATCCTCGTGTGCTCCGGGAACTCGGTTCTCTTTACAAGCAG
>NW_010536419.1:10006-12601 GCF_000687285.1 Phaethon lepturus | reverse complement strand
CAGGAATGAGCCGATCCTCCCAACTTTCTGAGAGGAAGATGAAATGAAGAAAGGTTGTCCCACTTCAGGAGCACTCATTACAGAAGCCTGATTATCTGACTATTAAGTGTCTTTATTTCAGTATTAAACAGGGGAGAGCCAGGGACCAGATGTCCCAGGCAGCATTCAGCTGCCCAGCAATGAAACTGTCCTTCCCTCTCCTGCAGTTCCCTGGATTATTTATAACACACTTCCAATTTCTGCAACAAATGGGACAGTGATCTTACAGACACCAGTCTCCTTCACTGCAATCACTGATTCATTCTCCAGGAGGTGCTGGGGAAAAAAAAAGTTACTATGAGATCCTTTAAATAGTATCTCTCTGGAAGCATTTTGAGGTGTGCTGGGGTTGAATTAGTCATCTTAGTTCCTAACCTTTGACATGTGAGTGCTCTTTTAGTGACGTTTTAGACTGTAATATGTATTATTTCGTATTACAAAGCAACTTGAGTGTTGCTTTAATGTAGTTCTAAGACTGTAATTTATATATTGTAAATGTCTCCTTCTTAGGGGCTTCCTGAGTAGCATCCTCCATCCTGGCTTTGTCTGATCCATGCTCAGGGATGAGCTTGGTGTACGCTGATACACAACAGAAACATGGGCTTGTTTGTCCCCTCCTGCTGACACTGGGGTAGTTGGAGAGGTGTAGGTGGGACTGTTACCTAAAGCCCAACCTTGCATTGTGAAGTCCTTTGTTGGTGAGGAGAGCACGGACCCTCCACCGCAAGGAGGAGGTCCTAATGTCAACGTGAGACATGTGAATTCTATGATTCTATGACATTTCCTAATGAGGAAGATGGTTTGTCCTTACAGTCCTTAGATAGTCTTCACTGGCACTAGTCTATCTATTGACTATGGAGGGAGCTTGTTTCAGCCTTGTCCTTGCCACACTATGTCAGACCAGACCTAGCTGCACTCCAGGCAGCAAGGCTGGGGTGACCCATCTTCATGTCCCCTTTCGAGATCAGCCTAAGAAATAACCGAGCCCTTTCAGGAGCTGCAGCTTTCTCTCAAAATTCAGTTGGAATGAGACTTCACACTGAAGATCTGGGTGAAGTTTAGCAATGTTAAATTAGCTAAAAGCCCAGTCATACAGGGGACAGCAGTGGGCAACCATTAGCCCTGGGAGGGGCAGTGAGGCCACCCAGCACCACAAACACCAGCGGGCTGTGGACCATGGTGGTTTACGGGGTTAGGTCTAAAAGATCTACAGCTATTTTTTGACCATCCTGCCTGTGTGGTGTTTCCACTCCGCCGTGCCAGGCTTATCATGGATTGCTCCAGGGGAGTCATCACGTAACAGCAGGACAGAACTAGATCCTCCTGTCTCCTCCTGGTCCCTTATCAGTCTGCCAGATGTCCAAGGGTGTCAGGCCTCAGGCAGAAAGCTGCAGAGAGGAGGTGAAGGGGTACCAGCTTCACTGCAGGTCTGTGCCAGTCTCTGTACGGCCCAGCTGACCATGGAGCTACAGCTAGGACAACTGCTCCTCCTGCTTTCTGGTCTGTCTGCAAGCCCAGTCTGCTCTCCAGGTTGGCTTTTAGCCTTTGCTGTCACGGTAGCGTTTCTGTTTGAGGTGAAAAGACGTTACCTGGGGGCTCTGATTCTCTCCTCTTGCCTTGTCCTCATTTGTTACCAGGTTAAAGCAGGCTGGTCCCTCAGGAGTCCTGCTTATGTCTTCTGTCCTGCGAAAACAATGCAATGAGGAGCTTTAGCTCTGCCATATCTTTTTACCATGCAGGGAAGGCAGCAGTGGTGCTTGATGGGGAAAAATAAAACCAGCACATGAGCAGAGGACTGTATGAGTCAACAGGCGGGAGACAGAAAGGCCAAGGTGGTGTCTGGAGAGCTGTTGCAGTGTAGGCTGCTGTCATTGCTGGGTGGGGAGGTGGCCACGCATATATCATGGTTTTTTTTCACCCTGTGAGATTGTGGGGGAAGCAATGATGGGGAGACGTGATGTTTGGTCGAGCAGGAAGGCTTCCCAGCCAAGCAGCTGTGAGCCAGAGCTTGAAGTTTGTATCTGGCATATTTTCTTTCCTTACCAGCAAGCAGGTGTCTACCAGGAGAGAAGATACGCTGGCTCAGATACAGATTTACTGCAGGGACAGGATGGTCCTTGGATGGCATCCTCTGAGGTCCCTTCTGGATGTCATCGGGGAAAACCATACTTGGCGTGCATGCCACCTGCGCGAATATTTTTCATTAGTATCACACCACCCGCTTGAAAAGCTTCAGATGCTTTCCAAGTGCGAACGAAGGAAGTTTCAGCCAACCCTGCTAGGAATTGCTGCACGTTGTCCTCATTTCGTAGGTTAGGAAACTGAGGAACGGAGAGGTGGTGATTATTCTTCTGGTCAGACACACGTGAGCGTGGGTGCATCTTTCCTGCCTTGAGCCCTCATTTAGGTAATGGAGATGATACAGACCTTCCTTCTCCTCCTGTGGATCACTTCAGGCTATAGGCAGGAGGGGACGTTCTTGGAACGCGTATTTGCGCAGCGCATTGCACCGAGGGGGGGATCTGTGGGTGCGCCTTTATATAGCCTTTGTAATAC
>NW_010536419.1:0-9975 GCF_000687285.1 Phaethon lepturus | reverse complement strand
CTGTCTAATTTTATCACTCTGTAATGGGGTTTCTTGTGCAGTAGTGCATCCAACACCTGGTTATACATGTTGTTCTGAGATTTTCCAGGGAAATCCTTAGGATTTATTACTCTCTCATCTAACGCTTTATTGCTGGTGAATTTGGGCAGTGACGAATGGGAAACTTTGCCTGACTCTGCAGTTTCTCTCCCCTCTCACTTTGGTCCCGCATACAAATGCGGCAGGTCCTGGGGAGCAGCCAAGACTGCACCATTCACCCGGAGTGGCTGGCAGCAGAGCGTAAATGTCAAACGTGTGCCCCTGCTATTGCACAGAGAGGCTGCAATCTCATCTCTGCTTCCCAGGGCTTTTTTCTCCTTCCCGGAATGTGAAGAGGATCATTGGGAGCGTCTTTGCTTCTTGAGGACACCTGAGCCAGCAAACGCCAGTGGAAGAACTTGGCTCCCCTGCTTCCCCACTCCCCATGGGTCTGTGGCAGGCTGTCTCCAGCAGGGATTGCATTTTGTGAAACATGGGGCACCATCTTGAGTTGCTGAACCCATCGAGGAGAGGGAGTTCATCCATCCCTAGGGTCAAGTGTAAAACTGTAGTTGGTTGTTTACAAGATGAAAATGCTCAAATAAGTAATGAGTCTGAAGAAGTTTTTGTGTATTCATTCAGTTTGGGGGCTTTAGTCTCAGTCAAACATCACCAGGGTGGAAACTTCTCTGAATGCCACTATGAAAAGGGCACAAGAATTATCTTCATAGTGGTCCTGGACAGCTCTCAAGCTCTGCTTCTTTGATCTCCCTTGGCAGCCTGGGCTTGAAAGCTCAGCAGACTCTGCTTGAACTAACCTGCTGCTCTGTTCCTCTCTTTCAGCACCTGGGAGCAGAGATGGATAAGATACTGGAAGCCGTGGTGATGTCCTCATACCCCAACAACGTGAAGCAAGGGCTTGTGAGGCGTGTCATTGAGGCAGCGAAACAGCCCATGGACAGCGAGCAATGCTGGTCCATGCTGGAGCTGTCTACCAAGCTTTATCTCATGGGGGACACCAAGTATAAAAGAGAGATTGGGAAAGAAGTTTTGGAGGTCTATGGCCACTACCACCCAGAGGAATTTGAGGAGTTCTTCAATTTTTTTTGAGTCTCCTTCAGGAAGGCTATGGACCTCTGGGGAAGAGAAGCCATTACGTCCTTGATTATATCCAATTAGGACTGCAGTTCGTCTTGGAAAGCCCATCAGCAAACAACATCTTCAGCTTATTGAGGATCGAGGTGCTCCGGAAAGTCTGTGAGAGGCCCAGCCCCAAGCAGTGTGCGAAGATCAGCAAACTCTTAACCCAGCATCCTCAGTGCATTCCCACGGGCAAACACCTGGTCTTGTTTTGTCAGCAGCTGATCCGGTGTATTGGGCAGTTCCAGTGCATCTCCGAGGGGGAGGAGGACATCATGGAGTTTTTGGAGCAGGTGAACAAAGTGAGCGGTCTGCTGCAGAGGATCTGGAGGACTCAGACCTCCGCCATCCTGCCCTCTTTGAAGGAGCTGTTCACTATAATTTCTTCGACAGGTAATTAAAAAAAAAAAAGGCTGGGAATGTAAATGTTGGCTCCAATGAAGTCAAGTTTCATTAGTTTGACAACTTGTATGGTTCTCATCCTCTCCAGAAATGCAGCCACAGCTGAAATATCATAAACAAGCGTCCCTAAAAGTTACCCAGGGCTTTAAGCTAGGAAAAGAATATCCCCTGAAACCACACAGAGTCTGTACGCAGGAGTCATTAACTGGGTTGAAATATCTGCAACACCAGTTTGTGTGTTCAGCACTTTGCAGCATTAGCTGGGCTTGATGGAAAGCACCTTATCTGCAGCTGGTTAGAGTGGGGCTTGAAAGCTTTTCGAAATGTCAGTCTCTTAAGGCTGACTTGATCGGACCCCACAGCCTGCTCCTTACCGGAAGCTAGGGACAAAGCTGAGGAGTTATTTGTCACCTAACCAGAGATAGGAAGCCCTACTCTCTCTCTGGAGGATGGTTGTATCTCAAGGTGGGACAGAAGATATTCATTCAACTTCTGGGGCCTTTAGGTTATTGCAGGGGGTCTCAGAAGATTTTTGGAGGTACCGGTGCCATGAAAGGCTGGACTCTGCTGGCAGGTGAGCTCCTGCTCCAGCTATTCCTAAACCCATGGGGAGATGGGGTTTTCAGTGCCCTCTGTATGCAAACCTCATCCTTTGGGAGGTGCTCCAGGCAGGCAAACCTGCAGTTGCATCCCATCGCAATTATTTGCAGAAATTAGTATAAAGAGAGCATGCAGAGGAAATTTGGGACCCAGGAATATTCTTGTGCCTGTGATCTCTTCCTCCCTTTGGGCTGTGTACAGATGGCTTCATGCAACAGCCCATCTGCTATGACCCAACCTCATTATGTGCTACACTGGGATTTGGGGAATTGTCCTCCTAGCACAGCTAAGTGCGGACTCCACATCACTCATTTACACCAGCTGACTACCTGCTCCATTTACATAGGCAGAAGTGATCTGGCTTTTAGAGATGAGAAATGACCTCATGTGCCTGGTTTTCCCAGTGACTAATATCTTCATTGCTGGCTCTCACCCATGTCTTGCAGAGGAGCAGGAAGCGCCATCCAACGCCTTGGCCAGTGTGGTCCAGTTTGTCCCTCTGGAGCTCATGGATGGCGTCATAAGAAACCTGACCAATGATGACAGCATCACCGATGTGCAAATGATGACGGCTATCAGCAGGTAGGAGAAGCTGCATTAGTGAATGTCATTCTCAGGTCACAGAAAAACCTGCCCCAAGGCTGCACCCCGTTCCTTTGTATGGTTTTATCCCAGCCAGTTTGGCTGGTGCTGTCTAGTGAGGAGTGTGTGGAGAAAAAGGGAATTTCTGGATCCTTCCTTAGCCCTGAGGTCCTAAAGAACTAGAATAAAGACTTCTAATTTATGTAACAACAATAACAATAATAATTTTATTAGGTTGATTTCTTTTTTCTTAGAAATACGCGGTGCTATAGGATGTCCAACGTAAGAAATCTTGGAGAGTTTTGATTTTTTCCCAGAAGCTGCTGAGGGCCTTTTCTTCACAAAACTCTCCTTTACAGAATTTCATGTTGATTCCTGTCTCCCTTCAGAAGGACATCATCCTAAATCACCAGTCACAGCTAAAAATCTTGGAGAGGGAGGTGTGCCCAACTGTTTCAATGATCCCACTTTGATCTTTGTCAGGTGAATGTGGTGCTGGTAGTCTGGATCTTGGTCCTGTGCAATGTTTGTCCTTGCCCTCTGTGCAGGCGGAGTCGACGGAGAAGTCAAAGCATGATGAAGAGTGGTGGGTGAAATACTACCTGACATGCTAGACCTGGTCTTTGCTGAGACAGTGCCCTCTTTGGCATCACCAGATCTTCCTCACACACTTTTGTCCAAGTCCTACAGCTCGTCTATGCTCCAGCACCTTGCTCCAGGCTTGCTTAGGAGTATCTTCAACTTCATGCTTGCCTTAGAGGTTTCTATTTAAATGGGTGATGTTCACATGCAGTAGCACACACAATTAACCTGAGGAAGCTTCTGTGACTTGATCTCGCTGGAAATATTTCTTTTCTTCTTATGACAGTATTTGTGTCCCTCCAGTAAGATTACATGACAGAAACACACATTATTCCTGATGCTTTTTTTTTGATTTGCTGGGGATGGTCATGGTTTTCCCAGAGTCCAGAACAACCCAAGACAAAAGATTAAGTTATTAGTTCAGTTCTTAACCCTCTTCTCCACCTTCTTCTCCTTCTGGGAACCTGCTGCTGCGAGCTCCAGGCGATAAATCCTCTAAGAGCACCAGTGTCTAAATATAGAGGCTGCAAACTCAATTGCTTCATTCCTTAAAACATTCTTTGTCATGTGGAAGGATGAGTAAATGGTTACTCAGAATTAGCCAAACATTAAGCAGAGCCTACAAAATGCAATTAAGATCACTTAGGAGAAATGTGGAAGTTTTGGCAGTGTGTTTACAGCAGACGGGTGCCCCAGAAAACTGCACGACTGTTGGCCTTTCCATGAGCGCGTGCTCCACGCCTGGAAAATCAAAGGAAAATGTACAAGCTGAAGGGTCTTTCAGCTTAGGAACCCTGACAAACTGGTCCCATACAGAAGTCTCTTCCTCCAGAGTTTGGGTTTGGGAGTCAGTAGCAGGGGAATAAACTGGACGTGGGGTGGAGCTTCTGATCAAGCATTTAAAGAATAAACAGTGGTAAAAATCCAGCAAGCCTGGCACCTGCTGGCATAAGCATACACCACAATCTCTTTTAAAGAATTTATTTAGAGCTTGTATCTTTTCAGATAAACTCTATTAATGTGCATCCATGACTTCAGAAGTACTTACTGATTTGGTTTTTTATTTTTTTTTTTTCCTGGGGGCCTATCTGTTTCAAAGAGCCCAGGTCCAGATGAAGAAGGCATCTGCCATCACACAGCGATGCAGGCATTTGCTACCTCTGGAAACCAGGATCTGAGCTTTTAAAAGTTTAGCGTCCCAAATCAATGGCTCCTTTGGAAAATTAGGGCCCTGGCTTCCAAAACATTTGTGGATCTTGCAATGTGGAACGTGCAGTGTGAATTTAAAATGTAATTTCTGCTTACTGTAGCAATGCAGGCAAGCAGCAGCCAGGACTGTAACTTAGCCACTAGTGCTGGAAAAAAATAGCTTAAAGCAAAAAAGTTTATTTTATGCCTGTGTAAAAGAAGATAGGGTGAAGAGGGACCTTTGGATCTCTGGATACATGTCCCTGCTTTATAGGCGTTGACATTACAGACCCCTTTCATGAATGTTCAGCTACACTCCTCAAAGCAGGAAAGGCTTTTGCTCCCACTGCGCTTCTTTCATCGCTGTTCTACCGTTGGGTTGCTTTAGTGGTTTGAGTCTCTCTTCTAATAGCCAGTCTATATGTATTTCTGGCTATCTTATAGTTCATTTGATCTTAATGACAACATAAATAGCTGAAAAAGCTCTTTTCCCTCCCTGGTGTTTATTCCTTCAACATATGCAGGCAGAGCAGGCCCTTCCCATCTCTGCTCTCCCGTGGCTGCGATAAACAAGCCAGGTTATTTTAAGCTTTTCTCACAGGAAAAGTTCTTCATTTTTTTGACCACCTTAACAGGCTCTTCAACACCTGCTCCCACGTCAGTTCATTGGTCTTGGACATGGAAGGTGAGGTTTGTGCATCATGTTCCAGGTACGGTTCGTCATGGCCTTAGACAACAGCTTGAGAGGTCTTTGTTTTGCCATAGAAAACACCTTTTCTTCTGCACCACAGCATGGTGATGGTCTTTTCCATGGCTACAGTTACACTGGGAACTTTTAGTCACCTGGTGTCCAGCTGGATGTCTCCAAGCAGATGAGTTACTGTCATGTAGCATCCATTTCTTGTGCCTTGCATGCGTTTTAAATCAATTCATTTCCTCCTGGTTCTACATCTCTAATCCTCAGGGTCTTCCTTGTGATTCCTTGATCCTCCTCTTGTGTTGATGATGCCTCTCAGCTTTGCATCATCACAAATTTCACAGCCATGCTCAGAATGTTTGTGCTAACATCATTAGATCCTGAAGAATGTTGCTTTAACCTCCTTTCAGATAGCCAGTCAGATATGTTCTACTTCTGTCCTTTGACTAGAAATTCATATATCCTGACAAACCTGACTTTGGCATCTATGGTAACCCACTGTGGCACACTATTCATTCTTCCCAGTCATCCCGCCATTGCCTGTTTTAATTATAGGAACTGTCTTCCTATTCTACCCACATAAAGCCCCATGCTAAAGTTAACAGAGTCATTAAAACTCACCAGAGTTGAATTTTACATGATGGAAATCGCCACCTCCTCTTGCTTGGAGTTCATGAGCTCTTCACGTTTCGCTTTCACATCAGCTGTTGTTGCTCTTGTTTTCGTCCTCAAATCTTTTAGCTGCCTCTTCTTTGCCACCCTGATCAATTCCCTCCTCTTGCTGAAAATGGGGGCAGAGGATGTGTTTAGCTTGGAAGTCACAGCTAGAGGCCATATCATATCTTTAATCACCATCACATCCTCCGTATACCGTGACTGCATGGCTTTCCTTATTCTCTTCTGATGCAAATCTCTGCAGAAGCTTTTCTGGTATTTGCTTAGTTATCAAACTTGGCTTGGCTTTTGGTATTTCTCAACATCCCAACGTATTCTGATCTTCAAGCTTTACTGACTTTACTTCACGCCTTACTGCCTAGCCTTTTATTTTTCCAGTTCCTTGTAGACTTCACTTACTCCTGCTCTTTGCCTTGTGGTGGTTAGTTATCTGTGTTCCCTTCGTATATCTTGCACACGATACAGACTGATAAGCAAAAAGGACTGATTGGGTAAGATAGCTGGGCCAAGGCGGGAGACTGAAGATCTGAGATATCTTCAGATCAAAGGTACTGAAACAGTTAGCAAAGTTCAACCCTTGGAGAGCCCAAGCCTTAGTTACGTCCCATTTTTGTTTAACATTAGATTTAAACAGAAACAACCTGTTGTCACTCAGTCTGAGGTTATTTTTTTATGAGTGACTTCTGTAAAGTACTTATTACTTGCAGAAACATGACAACATGTTGGTTGAGCGGCTGTCGAATAAATTTGTTAGCTGTGACATTCCGGAATATCTGGCTTCTATTAGGGTTACCAGTATGTTTTTTAATGCGTTTTTAGAAATGAATGTTTCCCACACAGAATTTAAAGATCTGAATCTGAGTGGATTATCCTTACCA
Organism: Phaethon lepturus; assembly: GCF_000687285.1. Lineage (NCBI taxonomy): Eukaryota > Metazoa > Chordata > Aves > Phaethontiformes > Phaethontidae > Phaethon > Phaethon lepturus. Next base: position 3,213 of record NW_010536419.1, on the reverse strand, counting down.
GTAACAATGCAGAGATCATACCAGTATCACTTGTTCTCTAATGGTGACAATGGAGAGACCTTGATCAACACCTCATTCAGATACAGATATCCATCATTACCCCTTTAGATCTGCCTTATGATGCTTTAAAAACAGAGGTTGTCCTTCTAGGGCCTCCTCTGAAAGATATCTTAGAAAATCCACAAAGCAGAACTGTGGTATACAGAACACCATATTGATGTTAAAAACTCAAACTCAAGTTGACTGAAGTTAGTGGAAGAAAACCCCATTTTCTTCTATGGACTTGGGTCAGGTCCTCTGATGAGCCACAGTATGCTGATGACATTGGGGTAATTCAACTTCAGACTCTATTGTGCTTTGAATAACACGTGAAATGCCTTATGTGGAGCCCACCTCTTACTTGGTCATCCCACTGACTGGACACGAATTTGAAGGAGGTTGAACCCAGAGCGGAGCTTGGCTTTCATAATAGGTGCATTAAATTTATTTTAAGAGTTTGTATTTCATTTCAGGATGATCGAGTGGGTGTCCTGGCCACTGGGAAAGAACATAGACAAGTGGATCATTGCTCTGCTGAAGGGTTTGGCTGCAGTGAAGAAGTTCAGCATCTTGATTGAAGTTACTCTTTCGAAAATTGAAAAGGTCAGTGGCCTCTTTTAAACACAAATGTGAATAACAGACTTATCCTTGCACCTGAGATATCTCCTTGCCTCTCAGCTGAATGAGGATGAGATGTGAATTCAGGTGTATCAAAAAGAGAAAAGGAGTTTTGAAGGGACCGTTGTGCCCTCTGCTCTCTCTGCGAGTGCTGCATTGCTGTGCATGGGGTGGTGGTCTGATGCCATTTTTGCGACCAGGAATGATGTTCTCCAGAAGAACCTGCAGTTCTTTAGGTTTTGGTTTGCAATGGTACTGATGTTGTAAAGGTTATGGACTAAAAAAGGCCAAGGATTTGCAAGCCAACCAAACAGTTTTCTTCCCAAATTATGGAGCTCTTGTTCAACCTGCCTTTGCGAATATGACACGCTCTCCTTCAACGGTGCTGGTTTTAATTTCAAAATACACACCTGTGAGCATGTTAACAGTCCACAGAGTCTCAGGTCAGTTTTAAATTCTGTGCCATGGCCTTAGTTAATTTAATAGTGCAGATAAAGCCCCCCCTGCCATTGCCATCACCTGTTTCAGCAGTGAGTACTTGCTGCTCTCTGAAAAACAAGTGCTGGAATTGGTCACCGCTTCAAAAACATTTTCCATGCTGTGGTCCTGCTATCCCCTCCCTTGTAAAATGGCGATAACACCTGGCTGAGCCTCCAATGGATGTCACCATAGAAGTTATCAATACCATAATTATCAGCATTGGAACATTATCAATAACTGCATTTGACCCTGTGATCCCCCACGTGCATTGAGCAGTCGGAGAGTAGCCAACCATCTCCGACTTTTCTTTATCTTTCCTTTCATTGTTATTGCATAGGAAAGGGACACAGCCCTTAAAATAACATGTGATTCTTGGAACCTTTCAGAAGTATAGTCTGAAAGGGGTAGAGGGCATCGTCAACTTACGCCGTTTTCTGTAAAATAGGATAAATATCATTACTTAACCTTTGAAAAAGGCCTTTTCTTTCTATCTCTTTGCCTGAGAGGTTGGTGATAAAGTTCCAAATATCACAATAAAAGAGAAGAGGCACATTTTAGAAAATCTAGCATTGATTTTGCTTGCACGGCCTCATCCATCAGGAGGTACGGAGCTCTGCAGCATTCTGTGCCAGGCATTGCACAGGCCTGAAAGGGTGAGGATAACTCACACGGTATTTTTAGGATGCCCTGAGGCCATGCTCTGGACAGGAGATGACTCTGGAGGACTGGCTGTAGGATGCTTGCTTTGATGTCCAGCATGGAGTAGGGACAGACCAGCAGCCATGGTAGATGCCCCTCTCTTTCCTGCTGGCCCCCTCTCATGCGTGTTGCAGTGCCATCCTGCCTTCTCATTTGCTTTTTTTCTCCCTCGCCAGGTCTTCTCCAAATTGCTGTACCCCATTGTGAGAGAGGGGGCTTTGTCCGTCCTGCAGTACATGCTGCTGAGCTTCCAGCACTCCCACGAGGCATTTCACTTGGTAAGGCTGCATCCGGCACTCGGACGGAGGCATCACCCTGACCGTAACCGTGCCACGGGCCAGCGCGGGTGGGAGGGAGCCTAAAGTGCTGAGATATTGGGGAATATTTCCCTCACCTGCTTGATTTCACCAAGTGATGTAAACCCAACTCTGTCCGTCCGCTTCCAGCCTGTCCTGGCAGCTGCTCACCCTCTCCCAAAGCCCAAACAGCTTTTTGGGCACCGCGGAGCTGGTGCTGAGATGCGGAGGCAAGTCCTGAGCCTAAAAGGAGTTGGTTGCCACAGACAGAGCAACCACCCTATGTCAGAGCGCGAGGTGCAGAGGAGAAGTGAGGCTTTCCTTTCTCCTCAGATGGTTCCTCCCATTTCTCTTAAGGCTTATCAGCTGGATGGCTCACCTCTGGGCATAAATCAGTATAAAGCTAGTTGGGGCTTGGCCCTTCCAGATTTGAAATACGTGCAATGTGTGCACGCTCTGCTTTTTTTTTGGAGTGGTCTCCATGGGCAAGTGCATCCCCACGGTCCTCTCTGAACTTCAAACCCCACCAGCCAAGGATACAGATAATAGAAGTACGTGGGATGGCCTGCCTGAGCCACGCCGAGGGTCTCATCAGCAGTGGTGTATTGCACTTGCAGTTGTTTTAACCTGGTGTTGGCAGGCCCTGCAGGAGGAAGAGGAGGTTCCCCTCTTCCCTGGTCTTGCTCTTAGAGCGCTCGCTCCTCCCAGCCGCTCCCCCTTGTGCTCAGCCTTTGTACGGCTGAAGTGTGGTAGATGTGGCCACTCTGGCTTGGGGATGCGTTAGGTGAAGCCTTTGCACCGAATGCGCCTCGGAGGGCTCAGGCAGTGGAGGACAGGGAATATATATATATATTCTTAAAGAGAAAGACACAGCAAGAACACCTTGCCTGACTGCCTGTTGGACTCAATGGGCCCCATCCCCCATGTGACTTGAAATTGTCACCAGCATATGGCACCCATTACCATTTCTTGAAGTGATGGGTCATCTTTTAAAGCATTGCCCAGTATCAGCGCAATAAGACTTGAAGACGGGACCAGGACATTTAGGCTTCATGAATTCTCTCTTGTTAAAAACAAAACA
>NW_010536418.1:0-5064 GCF_000687285.1 Phaethon lepturus | reverse complement strand
GGTTATGAAGAAACCTTTCCTATTTCTGTAGGGCCTTTCTTGCGTCTCGGGAACAAACCTCCACGAAACGGTGCCGGAGCGGGGCAGCGGGAGGGGTGCTCGGCGCTGACGAACACCGCGGCGAGCGGGTCGACATCCCTACAGAGAATAAAGTTCTTCTTTTCTTTTCTTTTTCTTTCCCCCTTTAGGTTCCGGCCCTTTGTGCCGCACATCCCCTTTGATTTCTATGTCGTGAGTAACCCGCTCCTACGGAGCTGTTTGCAGGCAACAGCTACGGGACTTTTCCTTGTTTAAAGATGCATCTTAAAAACCTCGTTTGCTGACTTTGATGCTTTTGACTTCTTTTAGCATAGCCGGAGTAAAGGAGTTCACTGAAAAAGCTGTTGGTTCAGTAACTAACCTGAAATAGATCTTCTATACTGTCTTTGTTTGGAGTACTTGTGTCACACGGGATGACTAGGATGCAGTTGAGTAACAATCACAAATAATAAGTGCCTCAATTGAGGTTTTTCTGCTTTTGAAGGCACCTCACTCACCCAGACCCTCAATTCTGGCAGCTCTCTGTAACACAAACCTCCTGGGTTACTCCGATAGCTGTCACTCACCTGTCAGAAGTTCTCCAGGGTTTTTTTTGCCATGTTGGTCCTCACAGGGACCAACAGCAACACACAATTCCCACCTTTTTACAGGAGGAAATAGTCCCCCTTTACAGACACGTGACTTCCAAGGCAAAAAAGATCACTTACTCTTGCCTTCCAGGCCCTGTGGCTGTAAATGCTGTCAAAGCAACTGAAAAGCTCCAGCATCTCCAAACAAACTCTTAAGGGACTGTAATATAGTTACTAAAAACCCTCTTGATAGAGCCATTCTTAAATTGGATCTGCCCTGTCTCACACCCCATAGTTGCACGGGCAACTGACAGCTCCTCTGCCGTTCCTGAAGACCTGTTGGAGCATGGTGAGAGCGTACGGGCATGAGAGGCAGCTACTCTCCCCCTCCCCTTAGCGTAACGTGCAAGTGAAATTATAAAAGCAACAAGTGAAAAGCACGATGGGGAATCGCAAAGGAAACACTGGAGAATTTAAAAAAAAAATTAATTTTGCTGATGAGTGTGTTGAACTAGTCTTTTTTTCTCGGGAACTGCAGTCTGATCTCTGATCCCATTTCAGTGTGAGATGGCTTTTCCCCGCGTAAAACCTGCCGCCGATGAGACTGCGTTCAGTGAAGCCTTGCTGAAGAGAAATCAAGATCTTGCTCCGACTGCCGCTGAACAGGTTTTGTGCTGAAAATTGCCTTAAATTCTTTGGCTGAATGTTACTGCAGCGTTAGAGAATGAAAGACAGACAGTCCTTCAGAGAGTGTAGTCAGGAGTAGCCATTACTAGCCTAAAAAGTAATTACTTCTTTCTGAAATAAGCACTGCAGTAGAAATATGGGTGGGGTTTCTTGGACAATGATTTTTAAATCTGGTTATTGTATATCTTGCATCAGGGCTGTCTGCATTATGCTGTGCAAGATCAAATTTATTTCAAGTTATACTGGACAACTGACTGGTAACACCACCCCTCTCCGTTTCCTTTTCAGGCTTCTATTCTTTCTCTGGTGACCAAAATAAACAACGTGATTGACAATCTAATTGTAGCACCAGGAACATTTGAAGTGGTGAGTCCAAAAGTGGTGAGCTTGGAAAAAAAGCTACGTGGGGAGATGCTTCAGCACGAGGGATGCTAGTGTTCTAGCTACCAAACCTGGCCCAAAGCAAAGCAGATTAAAGATTCATGCTGACTCCCAGAATCATAGCACATGCATTAAATTCACTAGTTTTTACTTTGCTCTTTCAAACAGCAAATTGAGGAAGTTCGCCAGGTGGGTTCCTACAAGAAGGGCACCATGACGACGGGGCACAACGTGGCCGATCTGGTTGTGATTCTGAAAATTTTACCCACCCGTGAGTATCAGCTGCGCAGCTGCTGATTGAACCACAGCATTCGGCTCTGCTCTAACCACCTCTTCTGCTTCTCCCTAGTGGAAGCTGTGGCAGCCTTGGGAAACAAAGTCGTGGAAAGTCTGAGAGCACAGGACCCCAGCGAAGGTGAGGACGTAAACTGATGCGAGGCAGTTTCCTCTTGAGCTTTGGGGATTGCCTGAAGAGGATGGTGCCCGGCCTGGTGCTGCAGCACCGCTCCCAAGATCCATGGTCTTTCCTGCACTCCTGGGTGCCAGGAAAGTCTTCCAACCCCTCCATGAGGAATTTTTGTTTGTTCTTCCCAGTCCTGACCATGCTGACCAATGAGACCGGCTTTGAGATTAGCTCAGCCGATGCGACGGTGAAGATCCTTATCACCACGGTGCCACCCAATCTTCGCAAGCTGGACCCTGAACTACACCGTGAGAGCCCAGCTTGTTCTGCCCAGCACGTGAATCTTTGGGGTGGAGGGGAGCCAGCTGCCTCCTCACACCCTACTTGCCTTTTGGTTGAAAAAACAGGCATTTCTGCTGCTTTTTTCAGTGGACATCAAAGTGCTGCAAAGCGCCCTGGCTGCCATCAGACACGCTCGCTGGTTCGAGGAGAATGCTTCGCAATCCACGTGAGTTTGGCTTCAGATGGGAACTGCAGCTCTTGAGGCTGTGAAATAATCTCCTTGACAGAGAGCAGGGCGAAAGCCAGGAGGGCTGTTCCTGCAGCAGGAAGGTGCGTGACACTACGAATACTCCTGCTCTCTCTTCCAGGGTGAAGGTCTTAATCCGGCTGCTGAAAGACCTGAGAATTCGATTCCCTGGCTTTGAGCCCCTCACACCCTGGATTCTGGACTTGCTGGTGAGCGCACGAGGGGGAAACGTTGATGGTGTGCCAGACATGCCATAGCTAACTTGTAGCTGCCTGCACGGCCCTGGGCTCCAGCATAAAGCAGCTCCTTGTAGCTTCTGCAGCAGCAGGAGTTGGGATTCTTAGATTTCCTTTGTGGGAAGCAACTCTCATCCTAACTCCCTCTTTCTTTTTTCACCTCTTCAGGGGCACTATGCTGTGATGAACAACCCCACCAGGCAGCCCCTGGCTCTCAACATCGCCTACAGGTCTGTTGCCATTTGCTTTGCTCATGTAAATTCCCGTTGCCATCTCAGTTTTGTACATACCAAATAAAAGCAGTGGCATCTCGGGGCTTGAAGAGACCTGAACTGGAGACAACGTAGATGCCTCACATAGATGTGCTAATTGCAGACTTTCTAGCTGTGTTCCTGCGCTGGAATGGTCTAGTTTCTAACCCAAAATGTCTCATCCTGTAGGCGCTGCCTTCAGATCCTGGCCGCGGGGCTCTTCCTCCCTGGATCTGTTGGTATCACTGATCCCTGCGAGAGCGGAAATTTCAGAGTCCACACCGTTATGACCCTCGAACAGCAGGTGAGCTGCCTCGTCTGCCACAGAAGGGACTAGAACCTGTCCACGCTCTGACTCTTCCCCATCCCCACAGGACATGGTATGCTACACTGCGCAGACGCTCGTCCGGATTCTCTCTCACGGAGGCTACAGGAAAATCCTTGGCCAAGAGGGTGATGCCAGCTGTAAGTGGGGCCGGTACAATGTCGGTGTCTTGGGACTGGTTTTCTGTGTTGCTCCAGAGTTAAGGGCTCCAAGGAGAATTACTAAACCCCAAAGCAGTGGGGAGGCAAAGCTGGCGAGGCAGGGTGTTGCGCTTCCCCCTACCCGTCCTGGGGATGGGGCTTGTCCCTGTTCCTTAAGGTCACCCCGAGCCCCTGTTTTTGCAGACCTGGCTTCCGAAATGTCCACATGGGATGGAGTGATAGTGACGCCTTCTGAGAAGGCTTACGAGAAGCCTCCAGAGAAGAAAGAAGGAGAAGAGGAAGAAGAGAATCAGGAAGAACCCGCTACAGGCGAGGAGGAGGAAAGCATGGAGACGCAGGAATGACTTGCCCCGGTAAAGCCTGTCAGTACTGCTGCCTGGGAGAGGGCAGCTCTGGGCAGGGGAGGGACTGGTCCGGGCTGCCTGCAGCCTACTGCACCCTGCAGCCCCTCTCTCCCCCTGCAGCAGGACCCCCCACTGCCAGGTGCTGCTGGCTGAAGGACGTGAAGAATGAGGCAGAGGACTGAGCCTGTCCTCAGCAAATGCAGACAGCTGACATGACCTGTCCCTTGTACGTGTTTTTATAAGTCACACATTAAAGCGTTCCCCCCTTCCAAGCGCATCCTGTTTCTTTAGGTAGAAGATACACTTTATAGAAGGGGGCCAGAAAAAGGTCTAACAGCAGGAGGGGGTTCCAGAACTTGAAGGACACCAACCTGCTCTATCTGCTGGCAGCATCTGCCTGGCTGCGCTTTCCCCAAGGCACGTCGACGTAAGGCTGCAGCCGTGACATGGGAGCATTACAGACTCACGCTGCCTCACCAGCCCATAAACAACAACATGGTTGCTTTTATTACGGCACCTACAGATCTGGAAATACAACTCGGGGTCCCCTGGTTCCTTCAGCCGCAGCTGCAGAGCTGTAGCCTCACTGTGCAGGACTTCTTGCCCCATCCCATGCTGTCGACGCTGAGGAGAGTGCTGCTACAAATAGGGATACCTGCTCCCCTCGCTCGCGGCCCATTCTGTTTGCTGTCCTTATGGTATCGCACCCATTACCGTCTGGGGTCGCTCCTGTTCAGCTCACAGGGCTGTCGGCACAGCCACGGTGCGAGGCGGATCCGGCCTAACGCTGCAACGGGGGCCTCACTTGCCAGGCAGGCCCTGGGGGTAGCCACCCGCTGCCTCCAGCATGGCCTTCCTCCGCACTGTCTCCTTCTTCCTCCGCACTGTCTCCTTGGCCACGCTGTGTTTCACCCTCCGCAGCCGCTCCTGTGTGACAGAGGCGCAACCATCAGGAGAGACATGGGAGCTGGGATCCCCTAAAACACTGCAGCCCCGGAGTCCCCATGCTGACCTGGGCGTTCTGCAGGATGTTGTTGACCAGCACCACCCTGCGCCGGGCGTTCAGCAGCTTCTTGACATAGGGGTCGAGGTCCAGCGCCACTTTCTGGTCCTCGTTGATGCGGCAGAGCTCTGGGGAG
>NW_010536417.1:274-11009 GCF_000687285.1 Phaethon lepturus | reverse complement strand
CGGGGAGGACGACTCCTGCCCGACGATCGGGAATATTGTGGCACATCATTCATGAGAATGTTTCCGTAAGAGTCTTAGGAATGGGAAAATCCATGCCAATAGCAGTGTTTCTCTCCTGGTTCCCTGCACATAGATAGGAGCCCCTGTGCTGCGGGATGGAAACAAGGTCAGGGGAGGGAAGGGTGTAATTACTCAGCACCAGACAGACCCCGAGGTTGCTTACAGAGACGTAACCTTCCCTGCAGAGGTGCAAGTCTGTTGAGAGAGAGCGTTACAGTTAAACTTGATTATAGAGAGCAGCTCAGTATTTCTGATAAAATCATTAATCTAATTTTTGTCTCCTTTTTTTTACACTTTATTCACCATTACAACCATCCCACATTACTTTCAAGCCGGTGGTGAGGCTGAGAAGGCTGATTAAATTGTAGAGCAGACTTTTAAATGAAAGGATCCATATCTAGCTACACTCATTATCAGTTCCAAGAAATTAAATCTACCAGAAACGATTTACTCTAAAACAAATCAAATAGGCTTTGGAAAGACAAAGGGCAGAGCGGCCGTACAGGTTGCATCTTGGTGGAAAGAAGCAGCGATCGAAAAAGAACCAGATAAAAGCCAGACGTGCCGCAAGATCTCTAGCTTTCTCTGCAACAGCTCGCAGCTTTGCACACTGGTCTCTGGGAGCAAATCCCTGCGTTGCCTTGAACGTTGCGCGGGTCGCACGGTAGTGCGCAGCGTTCGTCTCAAGGAACTGAAAATGCTGTTTTTCTGTAAGCTCTTTTATTACTGACTGTTACATGAGGCACTCTGACACTTACGTTAGGCTGTACAGATTGCTGTTCCCCTCTGCAGATTTATGTATTCATTATTCTTTCAAGGATGCCAATTAAAAAACCCTCCAGAAATTCACCTTTGCTGTATCTGAACCCAGACATAAACAACATCGTCGGGGGAAGGTGTTCCTCAGCTGGCTAAGGTTAAAGACACTGCAGAGACGGTCTGCGCGGCGACGCAGCGGCTTCTCGTCCTCTGCTTTGCCTCACAGTCTGTGCGTGTGTGCCTGTGTGTATACGTAGGCGCGTACCTCTCTCTCTCTATTTATGTATATTTATAGTTACATGTTGTATCTTGAAGATCAGCACCTACAGCTGATCACCGCTCGTCCCTGTTCATTAAACCTCGTAGACTGGTGACGTTACTGCACCAGCCTTCTGCCCGGCCCCAGAAGGGAGCGCAGGGACGAGGGGTGGTTATTCCCGCGCGCGGGAGCACCCGGGGAGCCCGGTTAGTCGCAGGATGCTTGAAACCCAGTGCCGCTGTCCGGCCCCTCTCGTGTTTCGGTGGCCGCTGTCACAATCTCACAAGCACACGCGAGTGCCCCAAAGCCGGTGTTTTCCTGTGTGAATAATGCACGAAGCAAAAGCAGTGCCTTTTGCCGAGCTCAGCCGGTTCATCTCCTCACCGGGCGCAGGCGGGCGCGGTTGGCGCGGCGGAGGCGAGGGGGGTGTCACCGTCTGGGCTGTGGAGCGAACCCGATGCGACGGGACGAGCAATGCCGAGCAGCCGAGTGCCTGTGGACACGCGAGGGAGCAAGTTGAGTAGATTCTTGTTACTCTGCTGCCGTAACCAATTTGTTTGGTATATGAAATCTATAGAAACGAGCTGCTGAGTAAGGATGTACGTGAGCAGTAAGAATACGCCGAACTCTTATCAAAATTATATACCCACTGGCCTAACTTGTGTGCAGACCACCCCGTTGGTTCAGCCTGCTGCCTGGCAGCCTGCCTGCAGCAGATGTTACCCTTATGGTTAAAATAACAATTAAAAATATTTAAAAATGGAGGCAACTCCCCCAACCTCTATTTCAGTATTTTTAAAACGACATGCTGCGTGTTTGTTCAGAACAACCCAACCCGCCCGCGACGACGTCCAGTCAAACACCCAGCGCTGGGGAGAGCTGGTGGCTCAGTCTGCAGCTCGGCCGGGGGTTGGATTCAGGGCTTCGGCCAAGGCTTTTGCGGAATATTCCAAAGCTGGTTAAGGTCAAAGAAGCCAATGAAATTTTTCACCACACTGTTTCAGCTTCCCTGAGGGCACTGTCAGCGTGATGTAAGTTTACTTCAGGTTTAGGCTTCTAAACGTTTTCAGTTAATGGCCTTGAGATCCTCCTGGGAGAGGCTACAGAGCAGTAAAGCTGTTGGTTTTAGATGGGACTGTTAGACACAAGATACCGTCAAGTATGGCGGGTTCGTGCAAAATCACTGCGCTGTAAGATGCGCTGGTCTTCGCCTTGCCTTGTATTTCAGGATCTATCCATATGGCTGTTTAACTAGCATTTTATTTTGAGTTTTAAGTTTTAGTTAGCCCTAATTCACACATTTATAAATGTAAAGTATATAATTTTTACTGTAAGTTCATTTTTCAGGCAAAAGTGACATGAATGTGGCACTTCATCCTATATCGATGCATGTTGATGTAAAAGTTTAACTCTGCTGATCTTGAATTTTAAATTAGCTTGAAGGAAACTCAAGGGAGGAAATGTTTATGCTTTTTACAGGAAGGAAAAGATGAGACTTGTTCTGAAAACTTTCCATATTCTTAGACCTATCCAGTTAGGTAGGGTCATGCTGTCTCCAGTACCCAGGTTGTCACGGTATGTTCAGGTTCTGAAACAAAAACAGCCAGATTAGCTGGACTGGCTAGCCCAAGAGTTCACATTAATTTAATTTCAGTTCACATTTTCAACTTTTAATTCATGTCCAAATGGCCAAAGGATTTCTTTGGTTATTTGGTTGGCTGAATTTTTTACCTCCATTTTTTGACCCAAAGAAAAAGTACAAGAGGGTGTTTTCTGGTACAAGAAGTTTCACACTCTGTAGTTGGTTTAATTGTGCTCTCGGCTTGCGATGCCCTTGGAAAGGTCTTTCAAGGGTAGTCCTAAATTCTCTCCTTGCTGGGGTGGTCCATATGACAAGCTTCTTTCTACTTCCTTGATTTTCTAGTGTTTTTCTTTTCATGTGCTTTATAAAGAGTTTGAATTAGTACAGAGGAAAAAGAAGAAAAAAGGGTGTTACTGTGTTATTTTTAAAATTAGACTTGAATTTTATTTTCATTTCACACTGCATTTTTTGCATGTATATGGTTACTAATTAACAGACGAAGATAACTCTGCCGTAACAACTTCTAATAATAGAAGATTAGATTTAAATAAAGAAAAAGTAATTGAAAGCACAGGATTCTAAAAATTTGTTTTCACGTGCGTCTTAAAGTTTGTAAACGTGTTCTGGAGTCAAACTGGCAATAAAAATGACAGTGCAGGGCAATCTAAGGAGTGGTCCTCTGAGACCTTGAACTCATTAACCCAAACTCATGAAGCATTTAAGCACCGAATAGTGCCGTTAACTTGGTGGGCCGGCTAGCCTATTTGCCGTAATGTGCAGGCGTCGGGGTTTTGCCCTCTTGGGCCTTATTATTGACACCTTTCTCTATAAAGTACTGCCTTCACCCTGGGAGCAGTCAATCGGAGTGCGCCGCGCTCACACGCGCTGTTCTCCCCAGCCGTGCTCCGTGAAGCGTATGCTGTATTCTTCCTGCCCTTGAACCCTTTGACCCAATCTGGTCTGTGGATAAGGTGCAGAAACTACGAGGCAGTTACCTGCATCATTACCTTGAGCTCTCGTAACGTTTCACGTCACGAGTGCTCGTTTTCCTCCAAAACCGGAGCAAAAGGCTTTTCTTTCCTGCTGCGTGCTCCGTCCCCAAAGCTGCCGTCAGCTGGTGTGGTGGGCCGTGTGCTGGTGGAAACGGCTGCGTTCCAGCTGGCAACTGGAATTCACGTAAAAGCATTAACTATTTTTTTAGGTAAAAAAGGAGAAGTGTGCATGTTTTGGGGTTCGTGAAACTTTGTTGAATTTGGAAAAGATCTCTGGGCACAGTCAGATTTTTATACCAGTAATTGAAATGCAAAACTTACAACTCTTACCTGGAACAAAGAGTGTTCCTTAACATAGAATTTTTATTTATTGTATACGTGTGTGTATATATATATATATATGTATAACTTAGTAGCTTTACATAATCTTCTTCTGGCAGGTGTTAATTGAATTAGTCATGCTCACAGAATACTGAAAAGATTTGCTCTTCAGGGAATTTCTCTTCAGTTTTGAGTTAACAGTTGATTCACAAGATTTTGTTTCAGCTAGTGACTCCTTTATTAAAATAAACAAGATTACTGCAGGGAGAAATGTTTCTCTGTAAGTATTAAAAGGAAGGATGAGAAATGCCAGGGTAAGGAAACAGAGATGAATTAAAGTTTCTGCATTGTAATAGGTATACATGTTATTTTGGTAAGCACGTCCTTTTGTGATGTTTGTTTCCAAATTGTTTTATCTCCTTTGGCTTCTCTCCTCTCAGACAGCAGAGTGGTTGGGTGATGGCAGGTAATAGTTTTCTCCTGTCCTCTTAATGCTTTGACTCTGCTCAGCCATAGTTTGTATTTGGAGTATTGCTTGCTCCTCCAGTGATGAAATACATTTCTTGGCCACAGCCTCAAGATTTGTAACGAATCAGAAAATATGCAGAATACCAGTTTTCAAGCACTTCGGTAATTTATTTTTCAAGATTTGTTTTGCTGCTGTGCCTTACCTCTCGGGTAGCTAGGTGTGTGGCCAGTTTTTAGTTCTTGGTTTGTTTGAGAAAAGCCTTTTCCCTAATGCCTGTAAGCACACAAACTTCTGAACTTACAAAATTCCCACGGAATCGTGAACGGAGTATCAATAACTTGGATACAGACGGAGTGCTGGAAGCCAGGAATGAGCTGCAGGCTCGTCATTCGGATCTCGTGCTTGTAAGTCTGTAGCTCTCCTGTGACGTTTTAATCTCTTTCCTGCTCTTGGAGCGCGGACAGCAAAAGGGGTGCAGACGGCCGGAGCAGGCTGTGGGGGACACCCCAGTGGCTCATCCACAGGGAGATGACCTTCTTTATGATGTGTCTTCTTGCTAGTTCGAAGAGCCTCGGCTCTCCGAGGAGAGACTTGCAGCCCCCCCGCCCCTGTGCCACGGTCCTGCCGCAGCTCTCGGCTTCGGTCTGCCTCTGCAAGACAGCGAGCGTTGTGAGGCCGGCGCGCAAGCACGGCTCGCCTGCGGGGCCGCAGGCCGTAGGAGGACGGCGTGCTCCGGCAGAGCTGTGCTGAGCTGACGTGAGCAGAGGATGCCCAGTGCTTGAGAAATGATACAGTCGGGGTCGCAGTGGCAAGGCTTAAAACGGGCACAAATAATGAGCGTGGGCAGCGCGCTGCACGGGAGAGGCGCGCCGCACGGGAGAGGCTCACCGCCCGGCTCTCGCCGGTCCTGCGCCTGCGGTTTGCGGTAACTTCTCGGTAGTACATTGCTCTCCTACCAGGGCTGCAGAATCCCATTTGCCCTGGCTTTGCTCCACGTCCAGCGCTTCAAGGACGTGCCCCGTTTATCTGGCCCGCTCCAGCCAAAGAGGAGGCTTCCCCTTGTTTGCATCCTCAACATGACGCAACGCACGTTACGTATCACTCTGGAAATGGGGGTCTGCGGGAAGGATGTTGCAAAACAAAGCTGTGAAAATTACTGTTTTGCAACTAGTGTGTTCTAGGATTGCCAGCAGAGTTATATGTACATCTTTGTACCTTTTTTAAAATCAGATACGGTTCAACCAAATAACCAAAGTTATTTAAACTGATTTGAAGCATGGACCTGAAAGCAGTAGCTCCAATTTTATGGAAAGAAGCAGTGAAACAGCCAGAAAGGAAAACAAGAGGTCTGTCAATTTGCAGGACTAATTTATGACAATTAGAGGGTAACAGAAGAATTGGAAAAAGGCTTGAAATTATTTTGATGCATCTGTCTTTCTATCTTACCATGTCTGCTTCTTGTGCTAAATGGATAAATGTTGACAGGGACTGAAGGAGGAGTTGTGTCTCCTCCTTACCGTAGCTCAGCGATGGCTGGCCCCCTGTAGACTGAAGTTCTTCCATGTCGTATGAGTGTAAAAGCAGTAAGATTTATGCCTCAATATGAAATAGTAAGACTGTTTTTCTATTTTTTTTCCTATTATTTTGAAAAAATAATAGATCTGTGAATTTGGCTTAAGAATCGGGCAAGTCTGGAAGATTTGTTCAAATTTGAGCAAGATCGTGCCAAGAGCTCAAGAGTGGCACGATAACCAAGCAAACTATATCCGTTTATGTTTCACAAAAGTAGTGAAAGGCAGTGTGTGCTCTCTGTACTAGAAGTATTATTATGTAGGTCAACTAGGATCTGGATCCTCTTATCACAAGTGACATTGCCAAAGCAAAATCAACAGAAAATAAAAGAAGCTTTGCATAAGAATATCATATGTACCAACTCTGTGTTTAATCCAGAAACGATTCTTTAGGCACTGTTCAGCACTATATTTTCCTCACGTCACCTCTAGACTCTCTACCAAATAATGGTGGTAAAAATATCAATTGTTGTTCACCTGAAACAAATAGATGTGGTATAGGAGTATGAAAATAGATAACTGCTATAATGCTGATAATTTACGGAAAATTCAGTGTGATTTTTCTTTAGATTATCTCTCCTTTTGCCTGGGTTTGGAAGTCCTTTGATGCCTTTGGAAAACTATCTGCCTTTTCTGAAACCAATGAAGAAATCGGAGACATGACTGATCTCTGAAAGGACCTGGTACCTGCTCCCCTTTGAATCAGGGGACAAAACTGATGATACGCAATCTTAGGGGATGCTGTGAGGTCAATAGGAGGGTTCATAGAGTTTCATGTAGAAAAGATGGAGCAGCTAGTTTGCCATATAAGATATGGTAACATCTGATAAAAGGAGTTATTTGAAAGAAAAAGTAACTAAGAAAATGATTGAAACATTAAAGGAATTGTCAAAAATTCTTAGATCTTTCAGCTTATCATCTTTTGAATCTAGTGAGTACCTGCATGCTTTATGGACACTGTGCTTTGTCTGCATAACCTGTTACTGAGATGGGGAAAAAAATGGACTATCTTGTCCTGTTCTTTGTCTGCTGGGATTTGGGCATTTGGGGAGTTGCTCAGCTGGCGGTGCCTCAGGCCCCCGATAGATTTAGAGACAGGAATAACATGTTTCTGTAATTGGATTTCAGAGGCAAATACCAAGAGTATTCAACACATTCAGAACAAGTTTTAACTTTACTGCAAAACAGCCTGTTTCTGTTGGTTCCCGTTCCACTTAACGCCAGGTCTTGGCTTCTTCAAAGGCACAGGTAGAGTCTCCTTGATATTTCTCATTTCAGACCATTTCTGAATGATTTTCTAGGGTATTATTCAACATGGGTGATTCTTCAGATACAATCAGCCACCACTTCAAGAAGGCAGGCATACAGATCTTTAATAAAGCAACAGAAATGTCCAATTTCATGTTTCTCTTGTACATGATCCTATTCTTCTTTTCCTTTTGGGGAAAGTGCTGTTGGGACAACTACAGTAAATTCTCAAAAAACTGCTTTTGCATTAATGAACAGATGTGCTTGCATTTGGATTTGACCAAATTTGAAAGCTGACTGTGGCCTCACAGTCCTTTGTCCTGAATATTATTTCTTATGTTCTTTTCAGATTTGGAAGTAGATAAGAACTTCCATTGAATGCCAATTGCTGTAGTATGACCCATTCTGCTTCTCATAAATGTAGGTTTGTGCATGACAGAGTCAGTCCTATCTGAAGAGCTTTTAAATGCTCCTGCAAGGATTAGAACATTCCTTTAAAGGCTCCTAATTTCTAACTTTTTAAAGTTTTACTATGTGTCATCATTATGCGGCAAGACTTAAGGGAGAGATTTCTAATGAGCACCAAGTTCCTGTGGAGGAGTGTAAACCTTTTATTTGTCTTTTGTGGGGTCTGCCGGTGCCAGGGCTGTAAAGCTGAAGTGATTACGCCGCACGTGTACTCGCTGCAGCTGGCTCAGCGCTGCCGCGGCACGCGGTCCTCCAGGTGCTGTTAGCTCCAGCGTATGGTGACTCATGAGGTTGCACTCGCCCTGCTGGAAAGCCCAACTAACTAACTTTTTAGGATGACTGGTAATTATAAAATTTATATAACAAATGTAACGCCAGCCTAAATGTTTGCAGTATCCTACTTAAACTGTCCCCTCTTGAGTTTTAACAGGATAATGTGTTAAAGAGCCTTCGTTGTCTGAAAGATGCTTTCGGCATCATTCCCTCAGTGTTCCCAATGACCTTCACCCGTGTGCAGATTGGTTTGGCTCCACTGGCCCCATCTCCAAATACTTAATTGTGGAACAGATGTACTGACCAGAGCCGGATTACTGTAATCTCTTACATCTTCACAAAATGATCTCTAAGACAGTTTCTGTCAAGGCAGCTGAATAACTGTCTAAAAATGCAGGATGAACTTGTGTGAAGGAATTAATAATGGCCTCGATGACAAAAGTTTTCTTCTCTTGCTCTCCCTGACTGACAGACTTCTCCATGAGTTGTCTGAGATGAAGGAGCTCTATTCTACTTGAAAATTGAGCTTGGACCTGTATGACCAGCAAAACTGTTATATACCATGCCTCACTGTGGTCTCAGTCCATCTCAGTCCCTCGGTGAGTCTTCATGCCAGGACGCTGGTTTTGAGGATGAGTCTGAGGGATCAGGAATTTGAGATTTGCGACAATTCAGCAATTTATAAGAAGGTAGCGGGGAGAATTGTTCGTAGGCACGTACCTGCTCGCAGTGCTCCGCGGGGAGCACGCGTGTCTGCTCAAAGTCGGCATCTCTTCCAGGTGACACCGAGGGGATGAGGCTAGCCAGCCCAACCGTCCCAGTGCCCCCCGGGCATTCAGTCACAGCTTGATAGATCTGATTATTTTTATACACATTTGTAGCTTAATGAGCCTAATTCTGTGCAGTTCCTGTTGCTTTCTCCATAATGTTTTTTTCCCATAGATTTACCTCTCTTAACTTCAGTGTTGTCCATTCTGATTTACCGTGGGAACAGGAGATCCCAGAATTGCATCTCTAGGACGTCATCCGACCAAACTGGCTGACAGAGTTTGAACTGGCCGCATCAGTCACCACTTTTAAGATTACTGGAGAAACTTGATGCAAAATCATGGGTATTTTGCTATTTGATTTTGAATGCTATTTCTGCCAAATAAATAAAGGCCAGACAGACAAAGAAAATTTGTCTGTAGAAAATACAGTGCAGCAAAGGTGAAATCTTTGAAATAAATAGGCGTAAGTGGCCATCCACAGTGAAAAATAAGTGAAGTTAACCCATCAAAGCATTCCGATAGCAGTGGACTGACTCCTGGGAGTCATTTTGAGCTGTTAGCAGGAGGGCTATAAATTCACTTTAGCTCATATTCCAGCTGGCAGGCAAAAATCCAAATATCTTCACTGGAATTTGGAACTTATGGTTAGAGCCACTGACTTCTTTAACCTTTTCACCTTTGAAGAATTTGTGGTAAATTGAAAGTGATTCAACACTAATCATTCAGGCACTGAGCAAGCCTGGAGCCAGAGAGCTGCAGTAGGTGGGATGTGTTTTTTACTTATTTTAATTGATTTATCATTTAAAAAGTAAAAAGCTTCTACAGCTTTATCCAAGGAAGCTATTTTTGCTGGATGTAAGAATGGGGAAAACATTGTGTAACAGTGCATTTTGATATGATGACAAGAAGAAACCACTGTCGGTACTAATTGTCTTTCCTTCCTTACATGTCCCCTTGGTGTAGTAGCAGTAGAATGCAGGTGCTGAAAGTAAAGCTCTCATTTATGTTGCTAGCTTTACTTCTACCAGAGCAGCTTACTGCAGTTGTTTCTTCTAAGTACTTCTAGGTAGTACATCCAGTTGAGTTACAGCAAAGAGAACAAAGATTGATGACAGGCTGGTTTAATGTAGCTCTTACCAACAATTTGCAGAGATTAGGAGGTTGTTTTGTTGGACATCTATCACTGGAAGCTTGGGGACTGCTTTCTGAAGTCATTTTGAATTGGCAAGTAACAGATAGCTTTCTTTGATAGCTCTTTCATGTGCAGGTACAGCTAAATGAAAATCACCACGAATGGCTCTGTTTATTATTGTTTTCCAGTTTCTTTAGCGTTGCATTCCACGCGTTGCTGCTTTCCAGCCCGCACGTGGCAGCGTTAGAGCAATGCCGTGGGCAGAAGCTGGCAGCCCACAGGGGCCTCCTCAGGGCTCCTTAAGCCATGCAGGTGATGGCAGAAACGGCGTTTTGCTGCAGTCTGCACAGCACTTCGTTGCATCTGGCTTCTACCTCCGTACTAGGACAATCCTCTGTGCGTTCGCGAAGGATTATGAGGTCTTGGGAGGAACGGGATAAAAGGCAGCAAATGAACCAGGAGATGCTAATGAGATGTAACCTGTCTCAAAAACTATCGACTGGCACATGGTTTTGCCTGGCCAGCTTCAGAGCAGAGCTGTAGCCGCAAACAAGTCTTGTTTGTACTTCTTTTCACCTGAACATTGCTCGCTCTCTCAATTTGTTTTCCTATCTAGTTTTGATAGAAATTTCAAGCTATTTTTAGTGGTTGAAAAAAACCAAACCAAACAATCTGTTGTTTTAAAGCAGATACTGTATCATCTGCTTTTGAAATCTGATTATATGAGCAAATATCAAACCCACTCAGAAGGTAAAGAAAAATTATTAAGGTTGCGTGAAAGCTGTGATCCATTTGCTCAGTGAAGTTGTGCACAACGTACGCTTCAACAGC
>NW_010536417.1:0-243 GCF_000687285.1 Phaethon lepturus | reverse complement strand
CGATGGGCGTTTTTTTCGTGTTCCCCGCCGCCCGCCAGTATCTGCAGCTAATCTGCGCTAGCAGAAACGCTGTGTTGTTTTCTTCCTTCCACTTCTGCATTTCTCCTTGTTTGGTTTTCTTTTCCCTGTGTCTTGTCTTTTGGCTTGTGTCAGCATCTCCCCTGAAATCTGTGAAGGATCTCCTCAGCCGCGCACCGCGGGCTCCGAGGGGCCGGGGTTCCCTCCCCGCCGGAGCCCCTCCGC
>NW_010536416.1:0-7659 GCF_000687285.1 Phaethon lepturus | reverse complement strand
CGTCTCTGACGGCGATCGGGAGCCGGGATTTTATCCCCCTCCCTTTTCCCTCGCTGGTACATCTGGGCGAGCTCAGCAGCTTGTGTATTTTGGCAGCGGAGCCTGTCTAGTAACAGAAGACAAACTGTGTTTGGCTTGTTTTGTCTGTCTGACGGCCGCGCCGTGCCGCCGCGTTTCGTTTGCCGGCTTTAACGGCGGGGCAGGAGGGAGGCAGGGATTAAACGCCGGCTTTTAGCAGCTGGGTGGAAAGACGGACGGGGATGATTATGCTCAGGGAGAGCCCGGGTAGCGTCTCTGGGGACGGGCAGGGTTACTGCTCGAGGTGGCCTCTCCGGAGAAATTCCAAGTGCCTCCTGCGATAATGGCGTGTTGATGTCGCTGATGCCCGATTTCCTTCTGTTTTGCAGTCAGCAGGAGGGAGAAAATGAAAGCAGGCTGCAGCATTGTGGATAAGCCAGAAGGAGGAGGAGGTAAGGAAGTCTAAAGGCCGAGTTGTTCAGCTGTTACAAATTCTTTTCCCAGGATAAAGGAGCTCAGGCGGGATTAATTCCACCTCTCCCCAAAGCTCCCGTATGTGGGCAAAAGCCGCGTGCGAGTGAGGATCGATCAGACGTCTGCTCGATGGGCGAGTTTTTGAGAGCTCCGGGTTTAATATGCAAATAAATCTCCCTGGAGGTGTTTTATTTGTAAGGATTTGGGATCTCTAAGGTGGATCTCCTCCGGTCGGGTACAGCTCGTGCCTGGTTTTGTCTCTGTCGCCGCCTGCGATAGCGGTGTGGGTGGCATTGGAGCATGATGTGAATTCTTCCCCGCTGCCGGAGCCTGAAAATTGTGGCCGCGATGATTTGGGGGGGAAGAAAAAAAAAAGAAAAAAAAAAAAACAACACACAAACAAAAAAAAAAACCTCGCGTTAGTAGTTGTGCTGGGAAACTATTCCGAGAAAGCCAAACTTGGCAGTCGCTCAGAAACATCTGCCGGCGCAGTTGAAGCTGGAGCAGGCTGCCGTGCTCTGAAATAAGGGGGAGCTGGAGTTGCTGAGCACTACCCGCCCTCACCCCCTCCCCAACATCAGCGCACCAAATGCTCAAATCCGGATTATTCGCCTTATTTCAGCCACCTGGAGTCCAAATTGTAGTGATGCTAACGCTTTTGGGCTCCTTTCCACTGCTTCTCACGCTTATGTCCTTTTCAGTTTTACCATTTTCTTGTGGTGTTTGGGGATTCTCCAAGGAGAGGGGGCTAAAATGAGTAAGAAAATGAGCAGTAGAGGAGGAGAGCCGGGTTTCTCTGCTTCCACACTGAATGTTTAATAGAATTACAGCCCTCAGCGATGCTCTGTGGTCTTGCTCTGGAGAAAACATGATAAATACACAGTAGAGCTTGGCAGTTGTGAGCTCCTATCGCTGTCTGAATGATTCTTTTTTTCTTTTTCTTTTTTTTTGGCCCTTTCCAAGGTTATCATTTCCCAGAGTGGGCTTACAAGACCGAGTCCAGCCCTGGCTCCCGGCAGATCCAGTTATGGCATTTCATCCTGGAGCTGCTGCAGAAGGAGGAGTTTCGCCATGTCATCGCCTGGCAGCAGGGCGAGTATGGGGAGTTCGTCATCAAGGACCCCGACGAAGTGGCCCGGCTGTGGGGTCGGAGGAAATGCAAACCCCAGATGAACTACGACAAGCTGAGCCGGGCGCTCAGGTGAGCAGAAGTTTCCGTGGAGGCGAGGGGCTGCTCGGAGCCCTCCTTCCACCCGTCCCTGCCTCATTTGGGTAACTGATGGTAGATATTCAGTCCCTGGTTTGGTGGCACCTGCCTTTCTGGGAGGTTTGTATCAGATTTTCAGTTCTGGGATGCCAGATTGCTCAGGTAGGTCTGACTGTACTTGGGTGTGATTAGAGAGACCGGGGAGGGAGTCTCTGGTTCACCGGGCCGCATTCTGCCTCACGGTGTAAATTTACACCTCTAGTTTAGGTTGTTACTATCAGGATGGCTTTCTTCCGGGGAGCTTTTCTGTCTCTTTTCTCAGCTTCCATTGCTGCTGCTGGCTTGAGCAATGAAGGTGTGGGAGGAAACCAGAGGTGTTCCTCTATTATCACACCATCAAGGGTACCGTTTCAGAGAAAGCAACTCCCCTTTCTAACATAATTTGTACTTGCCTCTTTACTGCTAAATGCATCCGAGGCAGAGGTTCGGTGTCAGTCCCACGGCAAGGGCCTGGACCGGGTGTTTCCCGAGCCCCGATGACACACATTTGGCTACCCTTAGGGACACCTCTGGCCACCAACGTCCCCTTGTGTGAGCCAGGGGCTGAGCGTTCCTCACTTTGTGCTTCACGACTCCAAAGCTTCCAGTACAACTTTGCCCTTTTTTATTTACACCCTTCCATAGGGATGGGGTTTGGTATTTTTTTTCAGTTTTGAAGTCAGACAGTGGAAAACTAGCATGACCCTCTGAAGTATTTCAGCATTTCAAGGCCTGTCACCTGCAGGAGTGGCTGGGTTCCTGACAGGTTCTGGCATTATCAGTCTGTAACGTGGACTTCGCTGCGTTACGCCCTCTGATACCTCCTGGGTGGAGCTGACAAAGACAAACAAGGCAGCAAACACAAGAGTCTCATACTGGAACAGGAAGGAAACAATAAATCGAATGGCACCGAGGCTGTAATTGGTGCATGGCAGTGGAAAATAGCCTCCACCTGCCAACACCGATCACGTCTCGGCATCTTGGTGCCGAGCATGACAGCAGCGGGGCAAGACCACTGTGGGTATCGGCAGCCGCTTCGGCTCGGGACCTGTGGCTCCTTCCCCGCTCCTGCTCGGAGCTAGCCCCGCTTTGTTTGGTGCGCGCTGTGGCAACAGGCAGCGAGTGTTAACCCGCCTCCTGACAACAGAGAGCTGTGGCGATGATCGGCGTGTAACACCTTTGTTTGTACAGCAGTATTAGGAGGCTGAGGACAAACAGCGGTGGTGTAAGTGGGGAGGAGGCTGCGGTGGGGATTATACCCGCTGTCTGTGTGGCCAAGTCCTCCTGCTGTCATTTGGTGCCATGAAGGTGAGGCAGGGAGGCTGGCCGGCGATAGGGGCTGGCTCTGAGTGCCTGCCCTTCACAGCCCCGGTCAACGTTGCGAAGACGAGGGGGTGTTTTTAATCCGAAGGTGTGAATGGGTGAACAGAAGGGAAGCGACTTGCTCATGGGCATGAGAGCAGCAGAAACCAGCTCTCCCGATTTCCAGCCTGATGCCCTGTACGCTGTTACAATAAGCCATGCAGATTGCAGAAATAAAAAACAAATCTGAGACTCTCTGGATAGTTTGGTGCCTGTTGCTCAGCTCCCTCCTTGCGCTGAGTTTCGTTCTGCCCCAGCCCAGGTACATGTTCCCCTCTTTCCTGTGTCGTAGCACAGGTTCACCCAAATTTTCCCCTCCTGTTCGGACTTCTGTAACGTTGCCCTGGCAGTCACAGCCCACGTGGAGTGACCGTGCTTGTTTTGCTGGCTGCGGGGCACTTGTGCGGATGGGAATAGGGGGGTAGTGCCAGCGCCGTGTGGGGTGCTTGTAGGAGACCCCCCAGCCCATTGGCACTGGTCCCAGTTTGGACAGGGGTGAGAACAGCGTGTACAGGCTTGGCCTGTCGTTCAGCTTCCGCTTCCTTTCAGGATCTCACCTTTTCCCACATGTTCTAAGGAACATAATGACCTGGAAAATGGTTTGAAACCTGCTGCTAAAGAATGTGTTGTAAAAGGAATGGGTGTCACTTGGAAACTTCCCAATCGACTAATATTTTCTTGTACTAATAACATAAATTCTCTGGGCAACTTCACTTTTGTAGATCCGTCCGAGGTGAATGTTGATGGCGTTAAAAGAAATGAGACCCTTAAACATATCACCACATGCTTTGATCGCTCTCTCTAACTTTTGTTAACAGATACTATTACAACAAGAGGATTCTCCACAAGACAAAAGGCAAAAGGTTTACCTACAAGTTCAACTTCAACAAGCTGGTGATGCCCAACTACCCGTTCATTAACATTCGGCCTAATGGTGAGTAGGGGGTCGGGGCTGCTGCTTTCAACTGTCCCCGCTCCTGGCGTGGGGAACGGGGCCGGGTCCGACCCCGCAGCCTCTGCGGATCCCCTATCAGTCATCTCCTACGCTTGAAAGACTGCCGGGGCAATCAGCGCTGCTGCGGTGGGAATGTCTGGACGTTGATAAAGCCTTATCTGGAGCGCTCTTTCCCCCGGGGTTGTCCCAGACGCATCTGTGGTCGTCTTCAGGGGAGACTGGAGGCGTTTTGGTTTCCTATTTGAGCTTGCTTGTTGGACTGTCTTTATGGGTGCCGCGGGTTTGCTTTGCTTTGCTTTGCTGTCGGGGGGCGGGTGTCCTTGGGGATAAGAAGGTTTTAGTTCTGTTGCAGGGACCTTGCCTCACTCACATGCTTGTAACGTAAGTTTATGGGGCCATATAAATGTGACCCTTCGTGACAAGGAGCTTAAAGGTGCATGGCGAGGCATGCATGTGAGCGCTATCAGAAAGTTCGCAGCTTAACAGCAGTTTGCTCTCCTCCCTGCTTCTGCAAAGGCCCCTTGTTTGCTTTAGTTCTGCTCCTTTTCTGTGAAAAGGAACTTTTCTTAACCGACTTCTACCTAGAGTTCAGAGGAACGTAACAGTGAGCGCAGGGCAGTTTCTAGAGAAGAGTAGTAACTCGTCGGAGTTTGACTAAAATCACAGGTATTTCTCGATTCTCCCTGGGGCAGAACGGTGTGCTGACATTCAGGAGAACGAAAAAGAGTTTGGGAATGGAGCGTAATTGTTCCCTGCTCATCCTAAAAGGCCTTTGAGTGTCTTGCCAGGAGCTGTAGCAGGACTTCACTCTGGGTTTGTCCCAGAGTCAGCAGTACTGCTGTGGTTTCTCTGGAAGAGGGTCCTTTGTTTGCAAGATCCCTTTTTGCTGGAGTTATTCCCCCCCCACACACCCCATAGCTAGATTTCTACAGCCGGGGTGATTGCCTGCATAACTGCACAGCCACCACACAACCAGGGAAATTAGTGGCCATCAAGTCCATCAAAAAAAACCCTTCTGGAAGTCATTACAGCGAGGCCCGAGACTGCAAACTCTCCACAGCAAAGAAAGCGCGAGCGCCGAGGCGCCTGAACCAGCCTTTCTCACAGCACTGTGTGCTTAGTTCTCACCTCGTGAAGAGTGCCCCAGGGGGAGCCTTGAAGATTCGTCTAGCAGGGAGAGAGCAGGGGAAAGTGGGGATTGAATGTTGACTCTGAAACCCCGGCGGCTGAGAAAAACAGGTTACGTGTGGGCAAGAGTATTTCTCATCGGCGCTCGTGTAGCCTGTGCCTACGTACGGTGGTGACTGCTCGTTGATCTTGGCAGTTGAGGCGACCTCCATCCCTCCCCGCCCCTGGGGAGTCCCAGCCGGGCGCGAGCGCAAATGTGATTTCAAGGCATTGTCTTCTAAGCAAACAGTAACCCCAAAACAGGGCCGGGAGAGTAGAAATATTCATAAAGGCGTTCTTCACCTGCGTGGGACACGCTGCCTTTATGGCAGTGGGGAGAAGGAAATGTATTCTCCAGGAGTCCTTAGCCAAAGCATGGGGGTGTAAGATGTAGTATGAAGCTGCGCTGCAAATCTATAATTACTTGCAGCAACGAGTCTGGGCAGTTCCAGCTCAATATTGCTCACTGCTGTTCCTTTTCCCTGTTTGCAGCCACTCCCTCCTATCTCTGGGGCATGCATTTAAAAAAAGAAGTTTGGAGAACTGGAATGCACTTGTCTAATTACAACCTGTTTTCTTTCCTTCTGGCTGGGATGGGGGTTGGGATATCAGACCTGTTTGGGGCACTGGAATCAGGTTTCTTCTCTCACTCGCGCGGTTTTGAAGGGAAGGGAGAATCGACGGGCGCGTTGCAGAGGTGAGAAAGCAGGTGGAAGAATTTGCCTCAATATGGCTTGTTACGGCACGAGTGAGTCGTAGACGGGCGGCTCCGTAGGCACGGCGGTGGAAGAGGAGCCAGCGAGAGCTGGCAGCGTTACTGGCAGAACCGTTGGCGAGAAGACGTCTTCCCAGAAAAGCACAAATCAGTGACTTTCAGTCAGCCCCGAGAGCTTGAGGTTTACCAGCAGCGCTTCTGCCGGTGGCGTGCGAGCGCGATTGCTTAACCGTGCTCCTAACGCGCCGTCGCCGAGACGTTTTCTGGTTAAACCAGAGCGAGGAGGTCAGGGGAGGGCGTCCGAAAGTGGAAGTTACTGCAGTGGCACTGGAGGTTCACGAAACCTCAGCCGGGGCGGAGAGAGGAGAAGATTCCTCCCCAGCAGTGGCGAGGTTTTGAGGTGGGCAGAGGAGTCTGGAGCTATGCCGGGGAAGGGAGCAGATGGGAAAGGCACCTCCCATCTAATCGTCTGCTGCGTTGTTGATAGCACATGGTGTTTTTGTGTTAGTCTTCCAAACGCCTGCGGGTGCAGCCCGAAAAGCAGCTCTTTACCTGTGATTTAACTCCCTCAGCAACTGTGCTTTTAACTCTCTCCCGTACTCTCTCTCCTTTCCCCTCCCTGTCCCAGGTGTTGTGCCGCAGAGCGCTCCTCCTGTCCCCACGGCTTCGTCCCGCTTCCATTTCCCACCGCTGGACAGCCACTCTCCCACCGACGATGCCCAGCCCAGTCGGTTCTCCGGTGGGTCCCTGGTCCCATCCAACCCAGAAGCGTTGGGTGACGGCGGCGAGAGGAAGCCGGACATGCCGGAGCTGGAGGACGGCTCCTCGGATTGGCGCCGTGGCGTGGATCTCATGGCCTCGCGCAACGCCGTGGGCGCTGGTAGCGTCAACCACCAGAAGCGCAAGCCCGATATTATGCTCCCTCTCTTCACCAGGCCCGGGATCTACCCGGATCCTCACAGCCCCTTTGCCGTGTCCCCTCTGCCGGGGCGCGGCGGGGTCCTAAATGTCCCGATCTCTCCTGCGTTGTCCCTGACTCCCACCCTTTTCTCCTACAGCCCCTCTCCGGGCCTCAGCCCCTTCACAGGTAGCAGCTGCTTCTCTTTTAACCCCGAGGAAATGAAACACTACCTGCATTCGCAAGCCTGCTCCGTCTTCAACTACCACCTGAGTCCGCGGACTTTCCCCCGCTATCCGCTCATGGTGCCACCACTACAGTGCCAAATGCCCCTCGAGGAGCAGCCCCAGTTCCCCATCAAGCTACAGCCCCCACCCGTGGGGCGCAAAAACAGAGAGAGACTGGAAAGCGCTGAGGAGCCGGCGGCCCCCCAGCTAGCTACTCCTCCTCCCAGGGTCAAGGTCGAGCCCGCGATGGAGAAGGAGGCAGAGTCCGAAGAGCTGCCGGCGAAAGGAAAAGACAAAAGTGAGAGAGAGGAAGGCTCTGGCGTGGCAGCCAGCCTGGAAGAGGAGAAAGGGCCTGTGTTTGCCAGACCAGCTGCCCCATCATGGCACCCAGCCCCACCGGCACCCAGCCAGGCCGGCTTCTTGGCCGAAGAATCCCAGGAGCAAGGAGAGAGCAGCGGGGAGAAGTCATCCCGAGAGCCTGCCGGAGACTCGGGAGCGCAAGAGAAGAGGGAGGATGCCCTGATGCCTCCGAAGCTGCGTCTCAAGCGCCGCTGGAACGGTGACCGACAGGCAGATGTCCCCGAGGAGCGCCAGAAC
>NW_010536415.1:14677-19179 GCF_000687285.1 Phaethon lepturus | reverse complement strand
GAGGGGGCACTTGAACCGGCAGAGCACACTGACATCTAGTGGGTGTTCGGAAAAGTACTTGGTTGTCTTCTGTGCTTGCAACAATTAAAAAAAAAAAAAAAAGGGAAAAAAAAGTACAAAGAAGCGTTTTCCGGGCCATTCATTTTCAACCATCGGGCAGGTGTCTGAGAAGGGCTCTTGAAGTCTGCGCTGAGACACTCGGCTTCACTGCTCCCACTCAGCAATGCAATGCTGTCTGACAGAGAACAGCCATCCCCAGCTTCACATGGTTTTGAGGCCAGATGAAATTCTCATCGCCTTTCCCTCCTTGCTGGTTTGCCTTTTAAGCCCCAACAAGCAGAAGTTGCAAGGTATTCCATATGGGAAAGGAAAGTGTAACTTTCACTTTTTTGAGGAGATAAAAGTGTTTTCCAAGGTGAGAAGTGTTAACCATGTCTACCAGGAACCATAGCTCTTGGGAGCCTTCCACCTCTTTTGGGATTGGGAGCTGTTATGTTCACCAGAGTCCAATCCTACAATACAGGCCATTTTGTCTTCTTCCATTGAAAGTACATATTTAAGAATTAGCAGTTAGAAGAAAAGAAAACCTTTATTCCTCAAGGACATTCATCATAATACACCTAGTCTTTCATAAGTGCCAATGTGGGATTGACCTTCACCACAGTTTTCTGCAGAAGCTCCCAAAGGGGAGAAGATTGCCCTATACCACCAAATTATTTTGCAGCCTTTCTCCTCCTCCCACTCCATCCCCATCACATCCAGCTCTCAGAACACCAAGATAGATGGAGGTTCTGGGGAAGAATATTTATACTTGCCCAAGGTGTAATGTGTCTGAAACAGCTCTGGCATTAGCAGAGGGAAAGATGCTCCTCTACCTTGCCCCAGCTCTATTTTGGCCACGGTTCCCATGTACTTTCCAGGTGCAGTTGAAAAGTCCCCTTTTGGGGTCTGAGAGGGAAAAGACCACTCCAAAGGCTATAGCCAATCCAACATACATTTCTGCAAAGGGAAGGGGCTTCCTGTAGAGGCATGCAGCAAGAGAAGGGGACAAAGAAAAATAGATGTAAGATACCTTCAGTTACATACTCCTAATATGACTTTCTCCCTTTGTTTATCTATGTCCCTCCAAGTTCACATTAGAAATAAACAAGGGCTCTGGTGTTGGGTTTGAAGGGGTGTGGGTGAGGAAAATCAGTTACCCATGCTGGTCTGACACCGAATGCTGAACTCTCATGCTCTAAAGCATATTGCTGTAGGTAAAAGAGGGAGTTAATGTTGTATATTAGACTGAAGGGGCCCCATATTAGCCAGTCCTGCTCAACTGCACTATTGTCTCTACCTCTGTGACCACCACCTCAAAACTCAAAGGCTCCTTGTCTCTAGGAGACTGTAAATAGTCAGCTGAACTTAATGCTCCAATTCCAGCATTGCATCCTCCACCAAACAGTTAAGCACGCTCTGTTTTCTGACACCTCTCCTCCCTTGACAAATTTAGACAGCTTGGGTCATGTACTACCAGCTGGTTACTGACACAAGACTCCTCCTAAGTAAAGGATCTGCCTACAGCATTTGTATGTGGGAAGATGTGTTTCTAATTCCTGCTTTCAAGGTCTCCTTGAGCACTGCCCTCTGGTAGTTATTGGGCTTGTCATCCACAGCATCTCCTAGTGATCCATGTCAGATGATATGAGAGTCCTGTAGGAAACCAGCTGATGCAGACAGCAGATCAGCTCTTCACTTCGCATACGGCAGGACATCCCTACCGGGTGAGCACGTCACTCACTGCCTGTGGCTTCCCAGCAGCAGGTATACCCTTTCCCTTGGCAACGTGGTACGCCTCAGCTGTGATCAAGTGTGTGATGGTATTACCCTTTAGCACTTGTAGCCCACCAGGGATTATCACCACAAGCTTCTGCTCTGAAGCGTGTAGAGGGAAGTTGCCGGGATGTCAGAGCTGTACAGAGACCGTAAGTCACTGCCGTGGAAAACAGGCACTTCTTGTCTTTCCTATTAAATGCGTGGATGAGAGAGAATGAATAACAAAGCCTGCTTGTCCTGTTTTCCTAAGCAGGGTATATAAAGCTGATTATTTGTAGGATGAAATATGTAAGCTTAACCTATACGTATGTCAGGACATTTTTAATCAACCAGGGTTTAAAAAAATTCCAGCTCCTGCACTAATTGAGTTTGTAAGAGTAGTATGTTTGTTTAGTCCTGTCCCAGATGAAGATTCTCCCTCCCAAGTTATTAATAAATGGGAACAAAGTTGGAGCAGCATCATGTTTTTAGAAGGTATGAAACTTCAGGGAGGGAGCGGGGGAGTGATTTTAGGATGTTTTGTTTTCACGTAAGGAAAAAACAGAGTCTGTTCTGTTGTGAACACAGAGGGTTATTTTAACTGTTTGGCGTTGTTCCTGTTGTTTGCAACTAAATAGCACCAGCAGATGAAATTTTTTGATACCTTACTGACTGCATCTAAACAGCTTCCCTTTCATGGCTGCAGAAGTCAGTATCAGAAGTTTACACTGAGTTTTAGGTCCAGCTGTGAAAGGCTCAGACTTTTTAAAGAAGAAAAGCGCACCATCCCCTACATCAAGATGAAAATTAAGCCAAAGATGCACAGATGTGCAAAGTTTCATTTTGCAGTAATCGTCACATAGTATTTACATTATTTCTGGACAAACTTCAGGTTTTGGAGAGCATTTTCTTGTTCACTTCACATCATATGTTGCCAAAGGTCCATGGAGCCTTCCTAGCTTTTTGGACGTGTGCAGACAGTTCTGACTAGCAGAAACTGTTTGAAAGGAGCCAGAAAACTGGTTCACACACTCCTTCTGAATACATATTGAACACATCTTTGCCAAGCACTAACCTAAACAGAGCCAGCCTGTACTAAAGCCCAAGAACTTATTAATTCACAGAGTGCAGAAGCAGGTGCTGTGAGTCTGATACTTCTGCAGTTTTGGTTTGTGCTTCTCTTGTGATAGTTTTTCCTACTCTCATTTAACTGTTAGGGTAAAGTTTACCTTTCCAATACACAGTGATGAAGTGAGCTGTAATTAGCAAGGGAACTCAAGAACTGAGGATATTAAATTCACACTTTCAAGCCACGAAAAACTGCCTACCTTTCTACAGTTATTACACAAGTGAACTGGAATAGGGATATTTAGGGTGGCCTACATTTTTGCTTGAAGGAAGTACTGATGCAGTAACCTGAACCCCATCCCATTATTTTCCTAGCTCTCTGCCAGTGCAGTCTATTCAATATAACATCTTGCCGGTGCAGATTGCTCAGCTCACTGCTTGCATTCATGCAGCAACGCACCTCAGAGCCGTGGTGGCACAGTGAGACATGCACAAACCCTTCTCCATTAGGAGAAGTTTCCATTTTTCCTGCCCAGATGAAATTCCACTCGCAGGTGTGGGATGTTTATTTGTGAGAGAGGGCTAGAGACTAGTAATGTATGCTGTATATAAGGTCAGGCAAAAAGTCTTCTATAAGAAGCAAGTGGGATGAGGGAGGATTTAGATACAGGTTGAAAATTGTAAAACTGGCTTTCATACTGCTATTACACTTCCATGGGAGGGAGAGAATATGTTAACGATTTTATATTAGAAGTAAATACAATACAAAAGTAAACCTCTGAGAGATCACTGTGCCTCTCCTCTCTACTCAGGCTATGTTTCTTTTTTAAGTAATACGTGAACTTCCTTCACAAGTGAAGTCCTTAATACTTAAAGAAAATCAGTACATAACTGCGTCTCAGTTCCTGAGTCGTATACCTAATTATGTGATTGAAATAGCAAATGTCATCAATAAGGCTGCATTCGTCTGTTATGATCATTGTCTGTTAGACCGCTGTTCAGGATAAACCTATGACCTGGATGTTACTTCTCCCATATAGGAACGCAGAGCAATTGAGACCATGTTTGAAATACACGCTGAAGATTTGTTCCCCTGAGGGTTATGCCATTACTTTGCTTATGCACCACTTCCTCCACAGTAATTTTGAATTCCTCAGCATCCTTCAACCAGACGCGGGAGAGCAGAAGCTTCTGAGATATTAGGTTCCTAAGCATTTTATGAAAATAAGCAGCTAGGCGGGGAAAACTGTCCCTGTGGCTGCTTCCAATGTAAGAAAGGCAGCAGCAGAATTGCATTTACTAAACAGCACAGAAACACCACAGGGATGCTCACTGCTCCACAGGAAACAAGTTTTTTTGGCCCACTTCTTACTAAAATACAAGTACTAGCAGCTCACCCTGTTACAGGCCAGCTGTCCTGTGTACTGAGGGCTGGGAGACAGGGCGTCGTGAGAGGTGCAGAAACCCAGCTTCACAGGAGCCCACCTAGAGCCGTACAGGATGTTCAAAGGGAGATGGGAGCCAAACATTAAGTGTCAACTTATACGCCAGGTACTCAGGAAACCCTCAGCTTCCTAAGAAACAAAAGTACCACAGGTTACTACTTACAACCCCCTGGCCTCAAATTTCCCTGAACT
>NW_010536415.1:0-14646 GCF_000687285.1 Phaethon lepturus | reverse complement strand
GTTCTTGAGAGCGCCCCCCCCCCCCCATGAGCTTTTGGGCAGAGCAGAGGAAAATCTTTTCTGTTTCAGGTTCTTCTGGGAAGAACAAAAAGCAAACATTATCCAGCATAAAAAGACCTGAGAACCAAAACCATACTCACATGAGCTTTCACTCCAGCTACAAAGCAGCTTGGCTATGCTCAGCGAAGGCAGTCACAGCTGGAAGGCTGGGGAACTTCAAAACTCCTGCTTTAATCGGAGCCCTTACAAGGAGAAGTAAGTAAATGGTATAATTTTTTACACTCTCCCTCTGCTAACCCTCCCTCCTTCAAACACAGAAAGACTAAGTCTCAACCTGTTTCTCCCCACTCTCTTCTGCATTTAAATTCCCAATGAGGCAGAGCTGGGGACTCTCCAGCTTAGCAACCCAAACAGGTCAGGCACCTCTCTTTTCCTGCTTGTAGCCTTGGCCCTAAACCTTTGAAGGGTAAAAGGTCTGTAACAAAGTTACTAACATTTGAGCTTCATTTCTGGTGCCTCCCATGCCACACCTAATCTTCCTGCAATGTTTAACTATTGAAATTTTTAGTATGGGCTAGAAACACCTGCTGCAAAACTTGATGTTTCATGTTTGGTATCAAATTTTTGAGATTGTGCTAAATTTTGAAGAAGTGGAACATTTGTTCTTCAGTGTACTTACTCATGCACATGCATAAAATCAATGTATGGTGATATGAAATGTATGTGGTCAATGGAAGCATTTAACTAGCTATTGCTACATACCTGAATAAAGGGTGCAAGAGGAAAAAGATTTGAACCAGTTGCATCCTGCATGGAAAACTTTAATTCCTTTCACTGATAGTCTCAGAAGAAAGTAAGGGGAAATAAAACCTAAACCACTATTTCTGTTCATCCCCCAAAACATAACACATCATGAGCCTGAGTGAGAGGTATTTTTCCCCACCCCTCCTTTTGCAGGCAGTAGGTGTTGCCATAAATCCCTGTGTCTGATTGATGAGGTAAAGACAGTTTTTCAGCCTTCATTCCATATTGCTTGACTTTTACAGCTTTAAAATTTATGTCAATATTGCCTTTGCAGTGTAATATTTTTGTAGTTCTCCTTGGGTCTATTCTAAGTTTGCTTAAAGATAAGAGAGACGATAATTAATTTGTGTGAAAGAAAAGGCAGATCCTTAAATCCTTTTCTGTTGGAAAACAAACTGAAGTGTGTGCTTAGTAGTGGTGGTAGTTAAGGGGTTTCTCATATTCCTCCTTTTCCCAAGAGGAAGAAGGTGATTTGTAAAAGCTCTTATTATATAGGAGGATCCACTTACAGTGTTTGAGGACATGAATTCAATCCCAGGCTGTGAGTTTTAGCATCCTTGTAGAGATTCCCTTATTAGCACTAATCAGCATGATGCTGCTAGAACAAGCTGTTTATAAAGAACTGGCTCGAAGCCTCCGTTTGCAATACTCAACAACCAACAAAGTATTGCTATTAGTCACACAAACCCCAGAACAATGTTAAATATTCTTCAGCTAGAACATTATCCTTTTGCTCTCTATTAAGCCAGATAGAGAAGCAGGCCCCATAGCAAATTGCCCAGTGCTCTACTATGGCCTGTTTTTGGGTGCCATACAAATGCCAGTCATTCAGCAGTGGAGCTTTCCAAAATCGCTCTGAACAAGAAAGATGGATGCTGAAGGCAACAGCACCTTTCTCATTCAGCAACAATGGACTATATGAAAAAGCTGCTGCTGGAACCTCACTTGACACAGACAACTTCTCTTACCCACCACTGGTGTGTGTCCAGCAGACTCCAGTTTGTGCTATGGTTCTTAGACGCATGCAGTGGTGTGCTGTGCCTATTGCAGCCTTAAGCTTGGCATTTTTGTTTTGTTGGCAGTGAGGCATTTCATATGACTGTAATCATCTTTTCTGTTCATTGCATTCAAAGCAATGTTCATTATGAAGCAACAGGATTTGCACCTACTTTCACCAGGTGAGATTCTGCCCATCCTTGCAGTGAGCAGCATTTTTATGGAAGAATTCATCATATGCTGCTGTTTCGCTTAGTGTTGTAAGTCCTTTGTCTTAGTGTACAGCTTAGTTTACAGCTCTGCACTGTCTTTAAAGAAAAGCTCTGCAGTCGCCAGTTTTGTGACGTAGTTGTCCTTTCGGGGGAGCTTTTTCAAAAAGCAAGGGGTCATGTCTTCTGCCTCAGGCTCTTGAGTTAAACGTTGGGTGGATCTGCACAGACCTAACTTGGTATTTGGGCTGAATTTCCTACAACAATATTGTCCGTAATCTATTTGTAACCATTTCTAGTCACGAAAAGAAGTTTACAGCTTATATGAAACAAGCTGTAGAAAGAAAATACACAGGTTCTGTGCCACTGGCTGCCTGCTGTGCTCCCCTCCCAACCACCATCTCTCACGCCACCCCCCTCCCCGAAAGCTAAACTGGTCACAGAGTAACTGCAAGAAAGACACCATGAGTTTCCACCAGCAGGGAACTGAACGTGGGTCAGCTGCTTGTAAGGCAGCCCTGCTCACCTCTGTAACATCAATGTGCACTCACTGAGGGGAAGCCAACCCAGAATATCCCAGCTTTTGCTATGTTACAGTACTAGCTTTAGTTTTCAATTTGTACAGTGAGGTATTGGTCAGTAACAATAAATATGGTAGAAGAAATTTTGTCTGGCCCTCATTGGATTAAAATGAGTTTCTTGAATGGACATGGACTGCAAAAGATGGGTTTAGGACTAATGGGGAACATGACAACATGCCGTGTACAAAATGCAGGTCAGTTCCATGAGTCACAGGGGCTTACATTGAAGATTAAAAGTGGGCTGTGGGGCGGGTCCCTTCGACTGTTCACATGAGCAAGACAAGAAGACTTGACTCTCAAAACAAATTAATTGTTGAGATCCAAACCACTTAGAAAATTCTTGAAAGATTTTTTGAACAAGTTGTTAAGAAAGGTACAGTGTAAAATCAGAAGACAACAGTTATACAGCAGGAGAATATGTTGGGTTTGACCTTTTCTGCTGCACCAGACTTATCTAAGAGAGACTAGCACTATTTCTTCCTTGCCATTTTTCAGGTTGGCAAAACCCTATTTTTCAGGTTCATACAAGTGCCTAATCAAAACACCTTCTGATAGGGACCCTGGAAATGTATCCTGTTGATTTTGAAGTCTGTCCTTTACATTTCTCTCTATTCAGTTTGAGCCATGGCAATGGTGATACTTTTGTCTCTCTCTGTTTTCAAGATGTTTCAAATTCAGCATGCTATAATGAGGAAAAGACTCTGAGAGAAAGGCAAAAAGAGGTATATGAGTTGTGGGGATCAACTACAGAAAGGAACTGGGGGAGAGGGAGAACATCTTTCTAGGTCCAATATGTTTCACACATCTTGAAATCTTGCTCTCCATCCCCTGTATCTCTGCACATCTCCCTTCCCTGCCTCTCTGCTTCAGGAACTTCATCCTCTTCCCTTGTGGCAAGATCTCTGTATGTCCTATCACATTCGCTTTTCACTCCCGTACTGTAGCTTTCGTTATTCCTTGTCCCAGCACTCCTTACTTCATATCAGAGTTTTACAACCCTCACCTACAAGGAGCTTTATTTTCTTTTCATCACTTCTTCTCAGTACAAGGAGTTGTGTGCCTCTATGTGTTCACCCACAACTCCTTCAGTTGACTCTCCAGATAATTGAAAAGGAAAAAAAAAAAAAAAAAGCTTGAATTTAAGGAAAACAAGAATAGAATTTGCTGTGTGTACTGGAGTTTTTATGGAGTATTTGCTGCTTAAATATACAGTGAGAGGCACACTGTGAATATTTCTGCTGAATCCTGTGGTACGGACTATTATGGAAAGGATGTAACTCCAACAGTACTTAACTGTTTTGGAAAAAGTTATCCCCTGTCT
Source organism: Phaethon lepturus (assembly GCF_000687285.1). Lineage (NCBI taxonomy): Eukaryota > Metazoa > Chordata > Aves > Phaethontiformes > Phaethontidae > Phaethon > Phaethon lepturus. Next base: position 10,735 of record NW_010536415.1, on the reverse strand, counting down.
TCTGGGATACTTCCACACAAAAAGGAGTTTTTGGTTTTGGTTTTTCTCAGCATGAAGCAGAGAAGCCAAGTAAACTACTGAACCCTCCACAGTGGGGCTGTGAGTCAGCTCCAGGGAGAATCTAATCAACAACCTGTCATCTTGCCTGAGCTTTAGGAAGATGGGGGAGGTTTCTGTTACTTTATCTCTTCTCAGGGAAAGTGACTATCACCTGCTTTTTGATGCCAAGTACATCCTGGGGAGATGGGATACTAAGTCCTTGCTTTTAATTAAACAGCATTCCTTTTTGAAGTTGGGATCAGCAGTTGGGAATGCCTCTTCCCTGAGCATAAGTTCTATGCAATTTAGACTCTCAGACTCCTTGCATGTATAAAATTTTCAAAAATTTCCACGAGATGTAGGAGCTCAAGCCACTGCACTGTAAAAAAATAAAGGCTCCTAAATATCTTCTGGTGCTTTGGAAAATGTTTACTGCTGTCCCTACTGATCATAGCAAGAGGTAGAAGGAAGAAAGATGGACTGTGAGCCATGCCTGGGCCATTTCAAGATTTTACAGCTGAAAGACAAGATCATTGAAGCCAATTGTTTAACTGGACCAGGAGTCCAGAGGGAGTGCAGAGCACTGGTGTGAAGTGCTTGCTTTGGCATGTCCCACTCAGGAGACAAGTCTCATGAACCAGTTACGGGTTCTGAGTGCCTTTTTGTGGTTAACTCCAGTTTGAGAACATATTGCTTGCAATAGTCTAACTTGAAGGTGATGAAAGCACAGTTTGCTCAGCCAAGTTCCACATCCAAATGTGAGGGGCACAATTTCCTGGCTAGTTTCAGATGAAATTAGGTGTTCCTGTTGTTATTTTGGTTTCCTGAAACAGAAGGAGCAATGGGAACCTTAGGTCCACATCCAGGAGGGCCAGTCCTTCCAAAAGAGATGAAACAGCTCCCGCAGACCTGTTGGTTTCTCCCTTTTTGCTATACCCAACTGTTTTCTCCCAGTTATTCTCCAGAAGAGAGTTCCTTGTATCTGGTTTTCAACTTTCTTCAGACTGCAGACAGCTAGGGAAAGTGTTGCCAGGGCATGTGAAAGAGGGGGACTAAGGCTTCTGGGATGGTGGTGGCCCATAACTCAGGGTGTCTTGTTCTCCTGGCTCATGGTTTGACACAGCCAATGAACGGGAGGAGGGTGATTAGACTCTGAAGAATTTCACAGCTAAAGGTCTGAGAGAAAATCAAGAGGCATAGGAACTACTTTGCCTGAGCCTATTTATTGTGAGACCTCTGAGATGGCTTATGTGGTGTCCGCCCCCGGTGCCAGATCACCCCATTCTGGAAAAGACACCTGTTTCTCTGGGCCGAGTCACTCCCACCAGCTGGCTTTCTTCTAGTGCCAGCATAGATCTCTTGCTTACTGCTGAGGTCCTGCCAGCTCCTATAGGCTGCACGTCATGGATCCTTGATAATGCAGCACATTTCAGCAGCTTTTCAAATTGTTGATTGCAAATCGTTGTTGGCAGTTTTTCTCTGAAATGAGCCTTACATGGTTTTTGACGCTTATGGAAACAGTCATCACTCATGCAGCTGAGAGTCGTTGCAAGGCAGTACTGATGGATTTGAAATCTGGCCTGTTTCTAGCTTTTCAGAGTACTTGTAAGGCCGTTCACTCAGACCATACTAAATATGGAATATCTTATCATCAACACACTGATATCCTACAGCGGAGCGCTTGTGCTAGAGATTCAAATGATATCCCTTTCTGGGTTGAGAAGACCTGCCATGTTGAAAAGGCAGGTAATGTAGAGTAAATGCAAATGAGCAGGTAATTAGTACATATCTGTGGTGTGTGTTAGAAGAGAATGCAATTTGAAAGTGTTAGTTATAGTATTATTAACTCGGTTATTTTCGATTCTGAGCTCTTGCTGGAAAGATGCGTATTGATTGAGTCGTAAGAGTGGTTTTGTTTTCCCTTTTTTTTTTATGTCTGCAGAATTTGCAAATGCTGTATGCACCCTGATTTGCTTTGCAATTATCCTGCAAGAACAGTGCTTGCTCTCTTGGCCACATTTTTCAATTACTGTAATTCTCTTTTGGTAGGCTTCCCAGATAGCAAAAGATGCAGCCGCACAGTCTCAAAATGCAATGGGCAGCCACTGTCACAGTACAAAACCTCGCTTTCCTCATATTTGCTCACTTCGCTGATATTTGAGACCACATCACAGAGCCTGTCCTGAATACTTTCTGCTAGGGTGTGGCCAAGAAGATTTGGGTTTAAATTCGTGCCCTTAGAAGGGATCTCAGCTCTGTCTGGAGAATTTTCCTCCACAGGAATCAGGAGATGTGGGAATCTGTTCCAAGCACTCATCCCCATCGCTGTGTGACCAAATATCCCTGTACCCCCATTTCTCCTTTTGTATGACATGGGTCACACTATCTACCTTCTCCTGTAAATCTCTTCGCGGTCGAGCAGCGGCTGCAGGCAGGTCGCGAGTGAATGTTACTGCATTCGCTGGGGTGAACACAGAAAGCCTCCCCAAGAGCAAATGTGCCTCCGTTCTCCTTGGGCTGGGGGAGCAGGTACGTTCCCCCGTGTTCACACACGCCGTGTGCCCAGCCTGACACGCACAGCCTTTCCTTCTCACCGCGGGGCCGGCAGCCCCCCCGACACGTTAGCCAGCACCCACTTAGTACGCCGTTTTTCCACACAGCGGCTATCGAAACCTATTTCTGCTCGCCTGGCAATATCATTTTTAAAATGAATAAGACTGAAGATTTTATGTTCCCAAACAAACAACGGTAAAAGGTTTTACTGACCTATTGCCCGAGGACCTGGAGGTGAGCGACAAATTGCAATTGCGCAACTGCGACAATGTCGCTCAGTGAGCCATTACAGGCCCTGCGTGCCCCCTCCCGCGGGTGAGAGCTCTGCGGTGCTGCCGGCAGCGACGGAGGGGCTTGCAGCCGGCTCCCCGGCATGCGGGGCCAGGGGTCCCAGCTAAGAGCCAAAACCGAGTCTCAGCCATCCCCCGGCTTTGCCGAGCTGTTTGCTCCTGGGGAGTTGGTGGTGATTTTCCTTACCTGCTCAGAGAGGGAAGGAAAGAAAGGCCCCAGTGTAGCGGCCTCTCCTTTAGCGCCCAGGAAGTGCCCGGCGGCCCCGGCTCACATCGCTTTCAGCAGGCACTCAGAATCACACAGAGTCACAGAATCATCAAGTCCAACCATCGACCCAACACCACCATACCCACTAAACCATATCCTGAAGTGCCATGTTACAAGCTTTTTGGACACTTCCAGAGATGGTGACTCCACCACCTCCCTGGGCAGCCTGTTCCAATGCCTGACCACTCTCTCTGTAAAGAAATTTTTCCTGATATCCCATCTAAACCTCCCCTGGCACAACTTGAGGCCATTTTCTTTCATTCTATCGCTGGTTACTTGGGAGAAGAGACCAACACCCACATCTCCACAAACCCTTTTCAGGTAGCTGTAGAGAGCAAGAAGGTCTCCCCTCAGCCTCCTCCTCTCCAGACCAAACAAGCCTCAGTTCGCTCAGCTCCTCGTAAGATTTGTGAAAATCTACTCAAGCAACATCCTCCTTCAGTTTTTGCTTTTAGCATATTTTTAGTGTATTTTTTTCCCCAAAAAGTGATTTCAGCATCTGGTACTCCCACGACCGAATGGGTTCCTCTACGGCTGAAATAGAGCGGTATAATAACAGAGGTTTGAAGTGCAGATGGCTTTCATGGTGTGCCCAGAAGCAAGCCTTGCAACTGTAATTATCGTCAGATGATTTTTCATTTTATTGATTTAACTTTTTCCCCATATCACTGATTGTCAATAAGGACTTTTTTTTTTTCCCTGGACCATGGGGTGTGAGGCAAAATAACTCGCAGTCTAGTAAAACAGTAATAATTGAATGGCGATATACACAGATGTGGCTGGTGAGGTTTCAGAGTTATTTTCTCAGTGGAAGTTACACAATTCCAGAAGTCTGAATTTGTCATTTACTCTTTGTTTCAGGAGTTGCACTATTCAGCCTAAGAATATGTAATTTCTACAAACAGAATCTAATAGAAATAACATACGTCTTTTTAAAAACAATGTTTGGTAATAAACCCAGACCTCCAGTATTTTAAAGATATATGTAAAGCCTGGGTGCCAGCTACTCAAAAGTCATTTAGAGACCAGCAACACAGGATCAGATTCTGCTGCTGTTCCTCAGCATGAGTCGGGTTTTGCTTTGACTCAAGTCTTTTGAGGCTAATTTGCAATCAGATAAAACTCAGTGTGAGAAAGAGCAGCAGAGCTGGACCCCGAGTCACCTGGCACTTAACAAAAATTGAAAAATACCAGAGGCACCCGAAATTTTCACGGAAGACTGGTGGTCACCGGCAAATAATAATTATTATAGTGAGTCTTGGCTTCACTGGACTTTTACTACTTTGAGTAAACAGTTACTTGACGGATTATTATTATCTTGGCACTTGATGCGAAGAACCTGTTAGTTTTCCATGTTTCTTAAAGCTGAGTATGCATTTATTGAATGAAAGCATTTATTAAACATATGGGGACAGATTCTCAACAGGCATTAAATAACTTGCCTCCATTTGCCAAGAACTCTTGCTTGTTATGTTTTATTATGCTGAGAACTGCAGGTTACATAGGTGGAAAATGGTGGGAAATGGAAATAGGCAGAAATGCAGCTTCGCTATGAAAAGCCAAACCATTTTATATCTCCTGATATCAATGTAGATCAGAACTCCGTGGTTTTGGATTGTCATCACAGTTGCATCTATATTACAAGGTCATAAGCAGCACAGAGATACTAAATTTCTATCCTAATACAGGAAGAAAGGGGCATACAATGAAACTAGGATATAGCAGGTTCAAAACATTAGGGAAAAAAAGAGTGCTTTACCCTCTGCTGCAGGACATTTGATATTAAACCCTTGCACAGATTCAAAAAGTAATTGGACAAAATAATGAGAGAAAAAGTCATTAAGGTGAAACACTAAGATAACATTTCAGGGTCAAGAAATCTGTGATTGCTAGCTTGCAGGGACAGTATTCTGGAAAAGCAATGGTATATGCTTTTCCTATTTTTATTCTCTTTCCTAAACGTCAGCTATTGACACTGTTGGGACAGACTACAGGAGTGGATGAATCTTTGATCTAACTCAATACAATTTTTTACATTCCTAGGTAAAACACATTTTTTGAGCTAAAGAATGAGAAAAACTTGCACAAAGAGACTGCTGTATATTGAGATAGATACACATTTAAGCTATAAACTGGATCTAAACCATAACCTAAATCTCCCAAATTAAACGCCTTCAGAAATAGGCTTTGGTGCGATCCCACCACCAAACATATTGAGGGCACATGGTATTACTAGGTGTAGGGATATCCTGACTTCAGAATTCAGGTTGATTAAAATTAGATGGTGTATTTGCAGTATCTGGTAAAACTTTGTCCATTCCACAGATAATCTCTTTTGATCTTCAGGAGAACAGTGCAAAGCCCGAAACCCTCCTCAGTTTCCCTCACCCTGGCTCAAATTCCACCAAAACAAGTAGGACTTTTGCACACATAAAGACATTTGGACTTTTTCCAGCAATGATTAATATCAGTAGACAGACCATCCTCCTGGCTGAATATAGGGTGCTATTCAGGTTCAAAACTAAGATGTGGCAATGAAAGAGTCCTAACTGGGTGACAGGGGTTCAGAGGCATGAGTTAACATGCACTGCCGGTGGCTCAGCTCAGGTAGACAACACCAAACAAAAAGGGCTGAAGATGGATGTTGCTTACCACTACAGTACCTTGTATTAAAATCATCTGCTAGCCCAAGTTATATCTTTAATTTGTTCCTTTCTGAGGTTTTCATCAGCTGAGGTCAGCTGGCATTCAAAAAAAACCTTGGCCCAGGACTCATTCAAGTGAATGGTAACTTCAGCGGGTGCTGAATTCAGGACTGACAGTTTTCTGCCTTTGTTTATTTGTCCCGTTTGTGTAGTGAAAGAAACCCAGGTAGATAAGCCAGAAAGCATCTAGGGACAGATTCAGATGTTAGTCACATCAAGGTCACTCAGATGTCACCAAGAGGGCCTGTAGGCTTTTATTACCTCCTTTCTTTTTTTGCAATAACTACTCTTTTAAATGATTCACCAGCCACACAGCCCACCGCACTGCACTGCTTTATCTATCAGCATCCAGATGAACTACTGCTACTGGGCAATCCCGGAGGATGATTAGCACATATTAAGCCCCAGGAAAAGGAAGGTAACTTTGTGTGTGTGGAAACAGGCTTATATCCCTATCCTTAATAAGGCTTTAAAGCAGTTGCGGTGAGCCAGAGAGTTCTCATGGAGAATCTGATACGTAACGTAAAGAAAACTTGACCCTCTTACCATACCTTGCATCCTGAGACCAAGCAGCTGCTGTGATCTTCACAAGATGCATGATATTCCAGCGATGCGTGGTAGAATGGAGGACAAATAAAACAGAAAGGGTAGGGATTAGATAGTTTATGTCCAAAAAGCATTAAAGGGCCCTTGATAACTCCTGGGAACTATTTACTGATTCCTTCTATGCACTGCACATTCCCATTAAGTGATTTCATTTCCTTATTTCTCCTAATCACATCACATGGTTTAGAAGTCTTTTGCTCTCTGAAACCTGGGGGTACACAGATAAGTTCAATTTCTCATGTGGCTATGTTTTTTATTACATGTGAAAAGTTGATACAGTAAAAGTAACTCCTTGGAGCCAGCAGGTCTGGAGCTTTCATCATTACGAATTGCTGCATCAAGGAAGCACCGGTGGGTTAATTGCTGTGTTAGTCCCAGTCAGACTAAAATGCAGCTTTTTCCATCTCTGTAATGGGCACTGATAAAGTCCTTACAAGATGTGCTGCCACTGAAAAGCATATTGTCACCTTGGAAATACTAGTAAGCTACCAGTAAGAACAACAACAACAACAACAACAATAATAAGGCAGTGATGCTGTAATGGTCAAATCCTTGAGTCATTACTGTAGAGATTCAATTTGTCATTGTAATAGCTGATACTGCAAATAGCCTTTACCACAGAAAACCGTGTTCCATGTTGGGGTACACTGCTTGGGAACAATTGCATTTTGCGGGGTGAGGAGATACTGGGGGAAGAGAGAAGGGTTGCTGCTTTGGTTCTTTGCTTGAAAAATTAAGGCAGGAGTGGAAGGTCTTCAAACCTTTTAGTTTGGCAAAATGGAAAAAAAGCACTCCTTACTCTAGCTGACTCTTGCATGTCATCCCAGGGCCATCCGGTGCTTTTACTGCCCTTGCCTTAAGGGCCTGCCAATGCCCCAGGCTTCTCACTAGCCGGCCCGAGGGCACCTGGAGCGTGGCAGGTTTCTCCTCCTTCCCCGGGAGCGGGCAGAGAGTCACCTCCACTGCCTCCGGAAGCACAGCTGGGAGGGCACCGCTGCTCCCAGGGACAGGACCATCCCAGCCACCGCACGCTCCCCTTCCAGCCCATCCAGCCCGCTCAAGGCAGGGCTCGCCCTGGGCTGCGGCTCTCCCCGACCGCCTGCTGGCACTGCTAACTTCTGAGCCAGGGAAAAACATCCGCAGTTACACTGGAACAAGAAAGGCATGAAAACCGAGATACAGAGCGTCGGGTCTCTTCCCGTCAGCTCTGGCTGCTGGTCACGGTATATCAGCAGCCTCTAGTTCCCAAAAGGTCCCTCCTTTGCAGGTATTTACGGAGGCATCTGCAGCAGTCAGCCGGACGGCACCTAAGTGAATGAAAAATAAACCCATGAAACGGTATTTCCCGTTCTTTGGAACACAGTAAAAGTGTCTCCTGTTCCTTTCAGCACCTAAACTAGATACATTCATCAGCACAGGAAAAGACGTTGGCACATGCTTTAGGGAGACACATATCGAAAGGAAAGGAACCTGCGTCACCCAGTACTTTCCAAATTACCCCCCCCATCTTTGTATGTATTTTTAAAAACCAGCCTACTAGCAGTGTGAATAATTTTCTTCGGTAAGATGCTGAGCCCTTTGGAAGACCTTTGCTTCCACACGGTTTTGTGCTCTTTGTAGCACACATGATTTGCCCTTGTTTAAAAAAGATATTGGTTCTCCGCCACAACTCTTAGTCATAGTTGTATAGGTGACTTCCTGTGGTTAGCACATCTGCTCTAAGTGTAGGCCCATGTGTCATTTAAGGTTAGTAATAAAATGACTCATCACAGACAAGTGTAGAGTGCCCAGTGCCTTCTTGCTGCAAAGGGGAGAGGACGACATACTATTGGAGAAGTGGGCGCCTACGGGCACTGCGCCATGCTGTGGCCCATCCGAGTTGGACCGAGGGGCACTGCCCTTCCTTCACCTCCAGATTTCACGTTCAGCTGATGAGGGGTAAAAAGCCATCTCATTGCGGAGAGCCAGCATTAGCCTTCAGACACCATTTAATCCCCTTGGAGGGGTTTAAGTATTGTACGGGCTTGCTAAGCCCTCTCACAAGGGGAGAATATTCACTTAAAAAGACCAGCTAATAAAAGAGTTCCCACCATCTGCTCACCCCCAGAACACCAGCCAGCAGTGGGCACAGAAACAAATTCTTAACTCGAGATACAGAACAATCTGGATACAAACCGAGAACGACCTGTGTTTTGTTTTAAATGAACACGGTTTCTCTTACTTATTATGCTACTTTATGATTCCGTATAGACAGAAAGGATTAATTTCCCATTCATGTTGAGGGAATATGCACACTAGCAGCCATTAGATGTAATTTGTCACCTGTTTAAATCCCTCGTGCATTGATAGGAAAATTAAATTCAATTTCCTTTCAAGTTTAAATATCTCTAAAGATATTCCCCAATCCAGGAAAGCATTTAAGCAAGTACTTCACCTCAGGCATGTGAGTGGTTCTAGTGATGTCAAGTGTTTTCCTGGATAGAGCTGTGATCCATAGCAGATGTACACCTGCACCGTAGAACGAACACCCAGCAAATGCAGAAATGTTAAGGCACCAGGGTACTAGAAACACACTTGATTATTGTTGAGGTCCTGTGATTTTGATCCTGTCTGTGAGATTTTCAGTTGAAAAAAAAACAACAACAAACCCAGGGAAATTAGCTACAGAAAGGCAACGTTTCAAAAGCACGTAGTTCTCTTAGTCTCTTGAGGAAAATTTTACACAATCCTAGTTTCAAAATAATGTTAAGGTTGCAAAATTGAGCAATCATAAAAGTCAGGAAATTTAAAAAGTTAGTATGTGTCTTTAAATGTTAGCTCAGCAATAGCAAATATATGTAGTGGGAGAAGTTTATACTTGCAATTTCTGCGTTAAATATAAACTTTAAAGTATTCTTGTTGACCATTAATAAGCAACATAAACTATATTGGGTATTTAATGTCTGTAAGAGGCATCTTAATCATAAGAATTTCCTGGTTTTGGAATTCAGAGGGTTTGGTTTCGAAATATAAAATGTCACTGTTGTGTTGCTGAGTTATTTTGGCTCTTTTCTCACTTATGGGTGAAAGTCATCACTGGGAAAGAAAGCAAAATTCACCTGTGTTATAACAAAAAGTTTCTCACATCAGAATAGTTTTATGATGTTTATGAAAGGCTATGATTTATATAGTTAGGGAACTGACTTAATTTTGGGGTTTTTTTTTTAGAAGTAAGAACTTCTGTGGTAAAGAGACCGCAGTGCTTCCCCCTTGCTGGCAAGAGAACTGAACCTCCCATAACAAATGTGCTCTACCTGAATTAATAATACAGAGCTGTTCCGCAAAATGTTTAAAATACAGAACGATCTTTCCAGGCCAGATGTATGACTTTCTCAAATCTACGTGTCATGGTTTAACTTTACCGTGAAAACCTAAATACAGTGTGATGGTAGTGTTTAGATAAGACAGATGTAGAGTGCAGTGCAGGCTTGGTATTGCAGAAACGCTGATCCTTATAAATGAGCTGTATTGCACTCTGGGATTTTCCTGGCTGAGTCTTTCAAAACCCAGGCTAGATTAAATCATCACAGCTGGGTAGAAAATATCAAGAGTTAAGTAACTACTTTATGAGAGTTGTAAGAGTGTGAAAGTTTTAAGAAGTTAAACAATTACAGCAGTCTCCGAGAGCTACAGGAAAGACAAATAAGCCTGTGGCCAGCAGCCTTCCTTACTCTGATGTTGTCCTGAAAGAGAAATTAAAGCGTCAAAGATGCAAGGTGAAGTTCGCACGCGACCAAAGACCTAGCTATCAAAGAAAATACAGGTCAGAGTGAGGCGGCGAGGAGTCCCACACAGGCTCAGCTGAAAGGAAAGATGACACTTGGAACTCGGCGCTTCCACCGATTTTTATGTTACGTTTCGTGCCCCAGGCCTCCTGCAGCCGCGAGCGCCTTGGGCTCTCTGTTAGTCAGCTGTCAGCCTGTTTGTTAATGGAACGAAGCCAGCCTGGGGATGACATGTGTCTCCCATTAAGGTACACAAGTCCCTAAAGCTTTACATAAAATCTCCACGAGCGTGTCACAAGTCCAAAGTCAAGGCAAGCACCCAAAGGAGCAAAAGACCTTCGTATCATGTTTGATTCCGTCATCTCACCCCCGGCAGCGGACGGACTCTGGGGGAGCTGCTCTCTGCTTACACCCACATAGGCGCATTCAAAACCACCCTCAGGTACGTCTTCAGCGCGCCCGGGTGCTGTCTCAACAAGAACAGGGGTGTTTGGCTGCCGAACCGGGGCC
>NW_010536414.1:451-903 GCF_000687285.1 Phaethon lepturus | reverse complement strand
ACTGATAACACAAATGCCTGGGACAGGCGCCAGCCGCTCAGCGGTGTGTTCTTGCTCGCTCGCGAGCCGGCAGCGCCCATCGCCGCCGGATCCTGCAATAACCCAGCACACGTCGGGGAACACGCACAGACCGTCCCGCCGGCTCCGGCGAGCTGGGCTGCCTGCTCAGAGCTGGGCTGCCCGGGGGAGCCCGTCTGGCAGCTCTCCGTACGTGGAGCTTTTCCCCGTCCCCAAGGCAGCCAGAAACATGGGTATAAAACGAAGCATGATCAAACCTTCACATCGCTCCAAGAGCTGGGGATTTAGGAAAAGCACCAAATGCTTTAGGGATGCTCAGGATCACTGCGTGCGGCCGTGGCATCGCGTGAGAACCCCGGGCGATGGCAAGGCTCGAAGGCAACGGGGGGGCCCCTGCTCCCGCCGGGCCGGGGTGCAGCGGGGGGTGCCCGGAG
>NW_010536414.1:0-313 GCF_000687285.1 Phaethon lepturus | reverse complement strand
GCTGAAGTCTGGTCTTGGCCCGTCTCCCTTTCTGCCTGGGCTGTGCGGCACCGTCCCGGCCGTTCGGGAAAACAGTTGCTGCCACCTAGTGAGCCCAGCCACCAGCACCCTGCCTGCTGAGCACTGCCACGCTCATCACACTGCCTGGAGGCTCAGGCCAGCCCGGGAGGCACGCTGGGTGCTGGGGAGCACCTTGCCATCTCTGGCCATCCCCGGGGGACATTTCCTGCCCAACTCAGAGGGTCTGGCTGGTTTTTTTTAAACAGCTGTTGCATTGCATTTTACCCTAAAATGTACAGCAGGTTTCCTGACG
>NW_010536413.1:4734-6573 GCF_000687285.1 Phaethon lepturus | reverse complement strand
TTAATTTTATTATTAATTTTATTTTTTAATTTTTCGACTGCCTATAAGACTGTAATTATCGTTTTGCACTTGTTCCCTCATTGCTTGAGACTGTTGTCTTGTCCTCCAATGTCACACGCCAAAGCGCAAGGGGAAAAAATGGGTATTGGATCAACCCTGCGTGCGGTGCCTAATTTGAGCGAATCGATAGGAAGAGGAAATCCAAGAAGGACTCATCCTAAGGATGCTGGAACCTTTTGTTTCCATGGTTACGGGAGAACTGGGACCAGGAATGGAGAGAGGCCTATAAACTGTTAAAGGAGGACTCGTGGGAATTTCAAGTCATTTAACCATGCGTTTGCTAGACAAAAATTTAGACACCAGCTGTATCCGAATTGCACAGTGTGTATAGACGTAACTGCTCTTATTGACGACGCGGGGGTGTCCCGGGGGTCGGGTGGGCAACGGGCTGAGAGGCACCCGAGTCAATAAGGCTGGCCGTTGTATATAGGTATACAGATCTGTGTACATACGTATTCCGAATGAGCATTTGCTGTCTGGTTTATCATGAGTGTATATAATTTATTCTGCACAGAGTATCACGATTTTTGTAAATATCGGCACTAATTAAGAGAAAATAAATATGTATATTATTGAGGAGTTATTTTGATATCAGTTCTGTGGAGGGTGGGGAAGAAAAAGATAAGCAACTGTATTTTTGGTAGACTGGATATTTTTTTCTGCACGTCTAAACCTTCTGTGAGAAAAGAAAGAAACAGCCTGAACTGTGGAAAAAATCAGTTTATGCTCCACCATCAGCCGGTCTGCAGGGGCTGCTGGAGGGGGAAACCCCCTGCGAGGAGCTGATGGGTCTCGGTGCCGGGCACCAGCGAGGACGCACACGCTGCACGGTGCGTACGGGTCCCCCATGGGATTTGCTCCCAAAAAAGCTCCAGCAGCAACGTAGGCAGAGGGGAAGGGGCCGGGGTCAAGCCCACATTCCCCATCGTTCCCTGCTCCACCAGCCTGGACATCGGCCGCGTCCGTGCAGGTAACAGGGAATGGGTGGTGCTGGGGGATAAACCTGCTCTTGGGAAACCTCACGGGCACCCAGCGGGTAGTTTTTAAGCTGGCGATCCCTCGCGCAGAGGGAGAAGCAAACAGGCAGGGACGGTGCTGGTAGCGCGTCGTTCGTGGGGTCACAAGCCTCACGTCCCCAGAGATGTCTCCTAGTGGGATCTCCGGCAGGGATCGGGGATGGAATCCCCCGGGACGGCGTCGGCTCCTCTTGCAGAGGAACGTTTGTTTGCTCCGTCCCCGGGGAGCGACCGTCAGCGGTATTTTCTCCCGCTGTTCTATCTTCTCCTCTCCTACGAGTGTCTTGGGGCAGCCAAGGGCGGGGAAGGCGTTGGGGGCACTTGGTACTTGTGTTTCGGCGTTTGCCCGGTGGCTTTCACGGGCAGAGCTCTGGGCTTCCCTTCTTGCAGGGTAGAGCCGAGGTAGTCCACCCGCTCTGTGCGGAGAGGAAAACCCGAGGAGAAGAGATCCTTCTTCTCCCAGGGCATGGGTTGGCCCTGCTCGGCTTGGGGACGTGGCACCACCGTGTGAGCCAAGGCTCAGCACAGCCGTGCCAAACCTCCATCTCGGCCGCCCCCGAATGTTGCGGGCGGGGGAGCCCCTGGTGTGGGCTCACAGGCCTTGGGCTCGGGCATCGCTCGGGGCGAGTGACCGGGTAAGGCCACCGTGTGACCCAGGGGACGTCACGTCCCGCTCCGTGCCTCAGTTTCCCCAGCTGTAACGCAGCTTGCTAAGCTGCCTCCAAGGACCCAGCAAAACGGCTCAGCTCAATATTGCGACAGC
>NW_010536413.1:4174-4660 GCF_000687285.1 Phaethon lepturus | reverse complement strand
TGGAGGGATGTTGTTAGAGGGAGGGGTGCTGTCTAAGAGCAGCCAATTCTGAACGTTTAAGTATGGAAAACATTTGAGTACACAAAAAGTAACGTAAGTATTTATGAGCAGCACATCCTGAGCGAATTGTCACAGTATTTGCTATAAGTCTGAGTAAAAACGATCCCCAAACTGGGCCAGTTTGTGTTCCTCAGCCCCATTTCCAAGCCGAGGAGAAGCTCCAGCCCTTCCCTTATCTGTCCCCCGTTGACTTGTGGGCTCATAAATATCAAAACACTAAGTACAAGGTACAAGAATTTTGCAGAACAGAATCTGCTCTGCACAGGTTCTCCAAAGAGATGGCAGGAGGAGGCTGCGAGGCAGGCACAGTAATTATTTAAAATTGCCGGTCCGTCAGGCTGCTGCACCATCCCAGCCGTGCTCGGAGGACGTGGGAGATGCCGTCAGGGGCGTCGCATCGTCCCGCCAGCCGACCTGCGTCGGCTT
>NW_010536413.1:2357-4058 GCF_000687285.1 Phaethon lepturus | reverse complement strand
CGGCGGATCCCCGCTGAGCTAAATGACCTACTTTCCTCCACTTTCTTTGCTGAGTGTGGCCTCTCTGCCAGGCGAAACCCCACGAAACTCCTTGCAGATCCGCGCCGGCTCAGAAATTAGAGAGGTCTCCAAGGTGGCACAGCGACGCTTTTTTTTCGGCGCGGGGAGGACCGCGCCGCACGCCTTTGCGAAAGCTCCTCTCCCTGCTGAGGAGGCTCTCGAGCCCTCAAAACCCTGCTCATTTACATCGAGGACGGAAAAGATTCAGGTGCCAAGAAAGCACTACCCCTGCTACTTGTCCTGGAAAGCTCAGGATGCTCAAACCCCATTCCAGCCCATCGCCCCGGGGACAAGCCGGAATTTTTAGCCCTCCTGGCTCCCTGTTAGCCAGCCCGCTTCCATTTGGCAAAGTGGGCGCTTGGATCCTGCCGGCACCTCCCAGCGTGGAGCTGCGAAGAGGCCGTTAAAGTAAAACGCTGAGGGCGGGGAAGGGAAAACCATCCTGCCCCGGGACGCTCGGCGGGTGCCGGGGCGGTGGGGCTCGGGCGGGCGCTGCTGCGGGGTGGAACCAAATTGGCGAGGGTGGGTGTGCGAAGCGGGACCCCCGCAGCCCATCGTTAGGTAACCTCTAGGCAAAGGTTCGGCGCCGGCGCAGCACGTCCATCCCGCAGCTCCGGAAATCAGGCCAGGTCCCTCTTTCTCCTTCCCGCTTCCTCTTCCTCCTTCTTCTCCCTCCTTTGCATTTGTGCCGGGTGTCGAAAAAGCTATTCCGGGGAGCAGCGCTCCCGTCCGCGCCCCGGCACGGTGTACGGGGAGCTTTGGGCAAACCAGAGCGGTAGCTGGGTGCATTAAAGGAGCATAAATCTATGCTTTTAACAGCTTGAGTCTTGCTAAGGCCCCCGATCTGCAAAGCATTAGGGAAGGCGAAATAAAGAGGTGTGATCCAAGGATTAAAGCCAGCTCTGCCCAAATGTTTAGAGCCACCCCAAGTTTTAGGCCCCTTGCTCCAGTGTGACCCTGATTTGGCGAGGAAGGCGGGCACCCAGCTGCTGGGGAGGTGCAGAAAGAGCCATGGGGAGACCGCCTCAACTTTTTATCCTTAAAAATGGGGGGAGAAGCTGGACCCAGGGTGCCGGGGAGATACACCCGAGGCTGGGCAGAAGGTTTGCCCGCTCCTGCGCCCCGTGGCTCGCTGGGGCACAGTCTGCTGGCCGCCCCGGCGGGCACAGGAGATGGGGGTGTTGACCCAAACCCGAACGGCACGATGCTCCGCAGAGGAGGCTCGGGGACATTATTGGTTTGAAAGATGGTTTTCCGAGTTTGCAGGGACCCAAGGGGACCGGGTCCACAGGCTCAGGGTTAGCAGAGAAACCCCAGGGCTGGTGAGAACCTGGGGACTTTGTTTTGCTGCTGCTTTAATGCAGCCGAAATCAGCTCCCGGCAAGAGCAGCGCTGAGGTTTGGGGAGCTCCGCAGAGGAGGCTCGGGGACATTATTGGTTTGAAAGATGGTTTTCCGAGTTTGCAGGGACCCAAGGGGACCGGGTCCACAGGCTCAGGGTTAGCAGAGAAACCCCAGGGCTGGTGAGAACCTGGGGACTTTGTTTTGCTGCTGCTTTAATGCAGCCGAAATCAGCTCCCGGCAAGAGCAGCGCTGAGGTTTGGGGAGCTGGAGGTGCCAAGGTCATCCTGCTCCTCGCATC
>NW_010536413.1:1761-2329 GCF_000687285.1 Phaethon lepturus | reverse complement strand
TCCCGCACGGGGCTCAGCCAGGCGCAATCCACCAGCTGCCCCCGCGTCCGCCGCAACCGCCCTCCCGCAGTCGCCTCTCTGGTCCGCAGGCACCGGGCAGGATCAGGCCCCAAGGACGCATTTTTTTATCCAGCGAGAGGTGAAGGTGGGGGACAGGCAAGGTAAGGAGAACAAATCTATTCTGCCAGGCACCTGCTCCCTGCCTTGCAAAAAAATGCCGACGGCGCATCGTTTGAGAGTGTAGCCTTTTCTGCTTAGGTGAGGGCTTGTCTTCCACTGTCCTTTTATCCTTGGCTAATTAAAGGCAAATCTCTGCTGAAGGGACACGGTTCTTCATAGTTGAGCCTTAGTAACAGGCAAGGTAAGGAGAACAAATCTATTCTGCCAGGCACCTGCTCCCTGCCTTGCAAAAAAATGCCGACGGCGCATCGTTTGAGAGTGTAGCCTTTTCTGCTTAGGTGAGGGCTTGTCTTCCACTGTCCTTTTATCCTTGGCTAATTAAAGGCAAATCTCTGCTGAAGGGACACGGTTCTTCATAGTTGAGCCTTAGTAACTAGAAAGTTGCTGC
>NW_010536413.1:0-1747 GCF_000687285.1 Phaethon lepturus | reverse complement strand
TCAGAGGCAGCTGCAGAAATTCTGGGCAGAAATAGCATTTTTATCTCGTAGCTCACCAGCTTTG
Organism: Phaethon lepturus; assembly: GCF_000687285.1. Lineage (NCBI taxonomy): Eukaryota > Metazoa > Chordata > Aves > Phaethontiformes > Phaethontidae > Phaethon > Phaethon lepturus. Next base: position 1,683 of record NW_010536413.1, on the reverse strand, counting down.
GCTCCAGGGATAATAAATTTCTGGGTTGTAGAAAGAGGCAATGGCGGATACAGCCCTGTATTGTCCGAGTTTGCAAAAGGATCAGCTGGATGGACCAGCTAAACTCCCAAGTCATCCCTGGGGAGGACCTTGGAGATGACGCGGCCATGGTGAGGTCCCACACATCGCCTGGGTCCCGGGGGATGCCGTGGGGACCTGCTGGGGTGACCCCCATCCGAGCAAAGGTGTTTGCTGATCTCTGGGCCAGCAATTCCTCTCACCCCCAAGGAGATGCCTACAGGCAGCTGAATCCCATCTGGAAAGGGCATCACCCCACTGTCGCTGCTGCAGAGGAAGGTGAGGGAGGCTGGTCCCAGGTCCCTGAGGTTGGGTGAGATCTTTGAGATAGCTCCTGGGTCCTGGGGAGCCCAAAACAGGGCTGGGAAGGTGGGAAGGGCAGAGGGAAGATGGACAACGGCGCTTGCCTTCCCATTTTGCCGCGGACGCTCTCTGCCCCCGGCCCGCATGGTGGAAAGGTTTTGCTCCAAACCTGTGTTTTATCCCCATGGGAAGTCTGGGCCCAGGGGAGAGGAGCAGGGCTGGAAGCTCTTTCTCCAGCTTCAGCTGTCTAAAACCAAGCAGCCTGATCTGCTCGGGGTCACCTGGGGCTTAACGTGCTCAGCGGAGAGACTGGCACCGCCGAGGGACGGAGGGAAGAGGCTCCCCTTGGCTGTTGGCTTCCCTCCAGCGACTGCACAGGGGGTCCAGATGGCTGCAACGTCTTCCACTTCCAGACTAGTCCAATCCACGCTCTTGAGCATTCACATGCTGGTTATTTCCACTCTTTAAAAGGCAGAAGGAGAATTTAACCCTGAAGGACCTCCATCACACAAGAAGAACGCTCTGCACTTGTATAACGTCTCCTAGCCAGGCAGCCCAAAGCACTTTACTCACAAATGTTTTCAAAGGTTTTGGGATACTGTAATGCCCTGAAAGCCTAAGGATGAAAAAAAACCCCAGCAGTGGAGCATTTGGTATAGCAGGGCATAATTTCATGAAGACAGACACACAAAAAAAAGGTTGTGGCATCCAATAAAGCTGGCAAGAGGTAGGCATTGATAGTAGCTATTATTATTCTGAGGATGACGTTACGTGGCTCTTACACAGTGCTTTTCATTAGTAGCTCTAAAGTGCTTTAGGAAAGAAGAGATTCAGACCTCTCAACCGTCTGCAGCGATTTCAGCGGAGGAGCACGGGCGATGGCCTTATGCAGAAGCTCTTACTGCAGTTTTACTGGTTGCAGGACAAGGGCCGCCTCTGCTCAGCTCCCAACCACCCTAACGGCATTTTATTTATTATTCAGCTTCTAGAAACCTCCCTGTGCAGCACGGCCCAGGGGTGCGGTCCTGACAAACCAGTGCAGAGCTGGGGGGGGACGACGCCCCTCTCCGCGAGCAACGCCCTCCTTTACGACCCCTGCTCCACACCTGCAATAAGTGCAGCAGACCGGTGCTAAAATCCCAGTATTTTTGGCTATTTGCCCATTTATGCGAGCCGCAGCCTTCCCACGGTGGGAAGGGGTGCGGGGTCCCCGGGAGGGGACACCCCCGTGGTTTCGGTCCGCCCCCCCCAGGGGGGTTTGCTCCGCACAGGCTGCGGGAGGACGGAGGGAAGGGGATGCCCGAGCATCCCGGCGCGGCTCCG
>NW_010536412.1:438-12894 GCF_000687285.1 Phaethon lepturus | reverse complement strand
GTGATTCTGTGATTACGTTATTTAACCATTTCAGATGCGTTACCTTATTTAACCAGGGGAATATTGCTAGCAATAATAGGAACAAGCAATCCCAGACTCTTCTTACTCCCCATTTTTAGTTCAAAATTCTCTCAGGCTCTTCGTTAGCAAGCAGCTGTGGATAAGGGCTAATAGCTGGATTATTGCTGCACTAAATCATTCTGAATTTGATGCAGGCTGCAGCCACCTCTAATTCACCCTTATTTCTTAAAGGAAATGTTAACGCAAACAATGACTTTAAAAGCAGTAGCTAATGCTGGGCAATATTTGATTCTTTTCACACACTTACAATCAAGAGAGAAGTCAGCCGGGGCGTAAGCAGCTAAGGGTACCAGCAGTGCCTTGGACAAGGGGTCGGGCGTGGGTGTGTGCACAGCCCTCTCTGCCTCTGCACTCCCTCAGCAATCCTGTACTCCACGGTCCAGCTGGATCCTTCAGAGAGCCGGGACCCGGATGATTTTGTCCGTGGCGGTGGCTGCAGTATAAAGGTGACGCTGGTCCCCGTTCTCGCCCGTCACACCCCTGACAGGTACGGCCAGGACGTGGCAAACCCTGCCGTGCTACCTATAGGTAGCAGGGTTATTTCGACCCCTTGACCAAAATTCCTGCAAAAGCACAGTGAAAAGTACCTTGGAGTTCAGAAGGTCCATAGGTGGTTTACCTGGGGTGTTTCCGAAGGGGACAGCCCATATTTTTTTTTTTTAACCCCAAATCCCCACCGGTCTGAAGTCTTCCCACGGGCGATGCAGGGCCAGAACAAAGGGTCTGGGGCTGCAGCGGCCCCTTCTGCGGGCAGTCGCCCATTTATTGTGTAGCTGGTCCTGGGCTTACGTGCCTGTTTATTTTCCAGGAACCGTCATGTTGTGTGCTGTGCTCTATTCATGGTGCCGAGCATGTAAAAAACAGATAGGAAGCATTAGCATTATCCACGAAGGGGATGCTGACCTGCTTAGCTTTATATACAATTCCTCCCCAAATTAAGAAGCTGAATACCAAAAAAGAAATTTTAAAGGGACTATCATTATATTGCTGAAGCTAGTGACGGTAGATTTATCCTTTTCAATGTTTCCTAATACCCCTTTTTAAAAGGTGGTTGTAAGTGCCTAGAAGCCACGTAGCTTCTGTGTGCTTATAAAAATACATTTATGTCCTGTCGGTTACAGGTTAAGGGCTGTTACTCCATCGCATCATGAGGGGCCTAGAGGAACATAATGTTCACGTATTTAGGGAAGCGGCAAGCCGAAATAGCTCTTCTGCAGCACTTAAGGTAGCAGGCTGGTGTGAACGCGTGAGCTTTTCTGCCACCAAGCGAGGCAGAGTGCGAAGTGGTGAGTGACTGGCCCGTCTTCTCCCCACAGTCGTCGTCTCCCGTGACTGATGTTGTTGAAAATTTCATTTTCTTCAAATTACTCTCTTGTTTCAAAGCTTGTCATCTGTTTCACTGGAAGTATTTGGTTATGCCCCAAGCCACAGGTGTGTTTGCCTCCTAGTAGTGCATGAGTCTCTAGAAATGATAACTTACATCAAGACTCCTCTGACTGCTTAAATCAAGACTTTATCAAGAACGATGTTGTTGGATGCGTTACTCGGAGTTCAGCATGTGTCTGAAAGTGAGCGAGCGGGACGCAGAGCCAGTCCGAGCTCACGTTCCTCTGTAGCGTATCACTCGTTAACCTTCGAAAGGAGCGGGCGCAGAAGAGAGCTGGCATTTCTGTTTGTACGGGGACTCTGCCCGGTGGTTAATTGTACGCGTGCCTGCGTGAAGCCGTTGCTTGTGTTAGTCATGCTGCGTAAAACACCTTGTTCCCTCTTGATCGTTTGCTCAGCAAAGGCTTGTTAGAGAAGTCCAAAAAACTTTACGTTCCTTGCTCAGAGATCGAATGAACTGGAGTAAATCTATGGCCTTTTTACGGAATACATATTTTTAATATTTAGCCATTAGAGAAAATTTTACAGAAATAAAAATAATACTAGGCTTTGCCTCCTGTATAGTAATAAAACTTACACATTGTCTCCGCAAACTTCTACCTGAATAGACTGTTAAAACACCCTTCATACCTCGAGGCAATGCAAGATAAACCTGTTACAGGGCAGCTATTACCTGAAACCTTTCCTCGTTTACGTATGCTGTTCCCGTCGTGGCAGAAGTTGTAGGGCTGCTGCTAACTGCGGCACAAGGAACATTTGGGAAGAGCAGAAGGCACTTGCAGGTGCCACCGAAGTTTATTATATTTCTATTCAGCTGGCAAGTTACTTGATGGTAGCACTTATAAATGTTTTCTGTTGATACAGAGGAGGGGAAATATCTCTTTTTCTTTCGACATTTAAGAAATCAGTCCATAGGATAGCTGTGCCTTTGAGTTCCCAGCTGACAGCGTTTAGCCCATCGGCCTCTTTCGTGGGACGGGCACTGCTGTTCCGTGGATGGAAGGCCTCTCTGGGCACGATGGTGCAATGTCAAGTCACAGCCGACGGGCCTTCTGCTCCTGGATGAATTGCTGTTCTGGGGAGGTTTGGAGGAAATTTTAAAGACGACAGCTGAGTACAAATCAATATTTTTCTTGACAGCCCTGGTCCTCTTCCTCTCTTTCCAATTTACATCTGTCCTCCAGGGATGACAAATCGCAGTGTAGTAACCAGGAAGCCTTTCCACCTTCTGATTTCAGTGTGGCTTTGGGGATGGTTTGTTTGTTCTGGTTTGGTTTTGTTTTTTTTTAATTCCGCAGACAAAATGGATTAACCATTATACTTTCTCTGCTGTGAACCCTTTGACATTCCTTGGATTTTCAAATTCTCCCACTGCTTGAATAAGAGTGTAGCTGTAATTTTTTTTCCCCTGGTTCTCAAGTTAATTTTTAGTCATTGAGATTGTTCATCTAAATGAGGAAATTAGAAAACTTCATGCTATTGAAAGCACTGCACGAAAGTCCTCGTAAAACCTCGCTTGTTAGAGATCATCATCACCTCTTTGTTACCAGAGGTCAAATTTATTTTCTTTTGTGGTTTCAGCCTTGCTCCAAACATGATTTCTGGGGTGGATACTCGTCTGTAAATAAAGTTTTAGCTGAAAAAAGTTATAGAATCTTACTTGTTACATACCTGTTGAGGTATCGTGAAGCCTCATGAAAGACAGGAGAAAGCCAGAAGTTTATTTGCATTCTTTCGGCAAAAATCAAACACCCTTTTTAGTAAATAAATGTTTGTGTAATGTTTTAATTTGATTTTATGGTTAGTTTTGTTTGCAGCTCTGTTTCCTGACGCTTGGTTCCCTATTATCCGTGAAGCCTTTAACTGTGAAATTCTTATTTTTTTACGTTATCTGTCTCTCAGAAAAACATAGAATTAGGAAATGATTTGAAGTATTTTAGGTTGAGCAGTTACTGCAATGCAACCTTACTGTTAAGCGTCAAGGTTCAATATGGTCTTTGACATTTTTCCCTTTGTGTGTCTTTTTAATTTTGGAGCCTTAGTGAAGCGCAATTTTCAAATGATCTAGACAATAACATAGCCGTTGTAACGATGACATCATAGAAGCGGTTCTACAAACGTGTGCTGGTATTTCACTCGTCCCGTTCTGCTGTGCAAGTTATTTAATAGCTGAGGTGGAAACTTGCACGGCTCCTGTATCTAGCAGTAGAAGGTCGGATCTCATTTTTGTATTACCTTTCATGTATTTTTTCCAAAGCTGCTCTTTTGTAACGCTCAGGCGGGACCAGTAAGATTTGCTGTACTCGCGCGGTCTCACGCAGGCAAATCGCAACTGTCTGCGTTCCTACCGCGCTCTGAAATTGTTGGGATGAGCTGATGAGGTAAGGTGGAAGTCAGTCCCCCAAAATAAACCTCTGAACTTCAGTGAACGCTTGAACGCCCTCAGACGTGTCCCCGGGGGATCGCGAGGGCAGCGTGGCGTGGGGAAAGGAGGTGTCGTGTCGCGTCGAAGGTCCATAATAAGGCTTTGCAGCGTGGCGCTGGCGGCGGTTCGACTGCACTGGGTCACTCGATGGGGTGCTGCAATATAATACCCGTATTGAGATGCTACGTGGGAAAATGATTCTTCCATTTTCTCATTGTTTTTAGAAGTTCTGGTCTTCCGAAGCAAGTTCCAGCTCTGGAAGGGAATCTGTGTTTCAGAAAAACCCCGTGCAAGTTTCACAGGACTCGTTGCAGACAAAGAAACCTGGCTGTAAAAGAGACCGCTCTCTTCTGTTCTTTCACAATAGAGCTGTGCAGCTCTCCTTTACCAGAACTGCTTATGACATGGCAACTGCTATTCAAAGCAGAAGATTATAAAGTACAGAGAACAGCAAATTCAAGCCTATGTATCAAATTGAGATCACGTTGTTTGTGTTTGTGCTGAGTGACTGATTATGTTTCTAAAAATTTTTTCTTTCTTTTAGCATTGCAGCATAATTTCAGGAATGCGAAACGTGTAAAGGTGATTTTAATGAGGGGACTTTGGAACATGGATGTATTTATTTCTCATTAATTACTCACTCTTCCGGTGCTACTCTTCGTACGGTAAGCCAAATTCTTCTGCTCGTGAAACTATCGGGAAGCTTTCCCGTTGATTTTTATGGGAGCAATGTCAAGGGAGACAAAGGGTTATCCTAACAGGTTCCCAGTATGGAAAGACTTGCATGAATTTAATTTTAAAATTTGCAAGGTGGAACCTTTCATGAAGATGCTTATTTATTCCTAGTGAGAAGGATTACTTTCCTCCAAGTGGCAGTTTTTATAATATGTCACTTAGTACTGGGATAGCGTGACGTACGAAAACCAGGATTTTAACGATGACGGAGGAACAAGAGTCATGCATTGTTTTCTGGTTTCATGCCTTTCAAACGTAATAATGTGCCGTGTTTTTCCAAAGTCTCTGATATGCTGTGAGTTTTATGACGTTTTATTGTAGTTGTTAGTGATGACCAGCTTGGTTCAGTATTTTAGAATAGCTCTGGGTAGAGAAACTTTGCTGCTTCTGAGATGCAGGTAATTTTAAAGAACGCACGGTACTCTCTTGTAGTTGTACTGTACTCTTCACAAGTTGTACTTTCTTACAGTTGTGTTGTACTGTTCAAAAATACCAAGTCTAATGATAAAAGAATATACTGTATACATATACTGGCCTGATAGGAGGCTTTTAGGCCTGAGTGTACCTTAATTCATGTTCAGAGTTTTGCACGTGTGGAAGTCAGTACGTATATTTCTTGCATTTCAGCATGCAGACCGGGTGGCTATTGAGAATCCACCTCATGCAATATTTTTCCACGCAAAAAGGTAGGAAAGCAAAGTGTAAATTAAAACGTTCAGTTGAAAGTGTTCATTCGCAAGTTGGATTTTGACATTTTTAAACTTGAAAAAGCCTATATTCTCCCCCACATAGTGCATCTAGAGGAGAAGCAAATTTATGAGTTGTGAGTATTGTAAAGAATATATTCATGAATATACTGGGCTTTTTTTCTTGGCCTGGTTTGATTGCTTCTTTACTAAAAATAGTAGCCCTAACTTTGAGTTTCCAGGCCTGTCTGGGCATAATGTTTTGATTAAAGTTGTCTCCCTCCACCCCAGTTTTTTTACAGTAGGTTGTCTTAATTTGGACCTAAAAAATTCAGTGCGATGCCGTGGCAATGGATATTATCACTTCAATGAGCTGTAAGTCCTGATGTGGTTAAAGTTAGCTTTTGTGTTTGACAGATGATGGTGCATCATCCGTCCTCATCCACTGACATTTCAGCTGTAGACGCAGTTGGTGCCATAGTCCGTGGTAAGAACTCTTCCCTTGCACAGCAACGAGCCACAGTTCAGCTGCATGCTAAGCACTAGGACTCTTTCAAACCAGTAAGCTCTTAAGGAAGGCATCCCATGCACATTTCCCATGCTCAGTAGGGCATAAAAGCTGCGGCTTTCAAGAGCGGGATGGAAAAAACCTCCGTTTCGCTGCAGAGACAGAGTGAACTGGAGAACTCACTGCATTATTCATCCATTCAAGAAAGCAGGGTTACCATCCAGTATGACAAAACAAATGGATTTTCAGTAAATGTGAAGATTGTAATTATTCTAGCAAAGGAGCATTTGTACTAAAGCCTGTGTTGTTTGTAATGTTGACTGAAGGGTGAGCATAGCAAATGTACATCTGATACTTGCATGAATGCACAACTTAAAAGCTTCTTAATATTCTGCAGGACCTCAGACAACTCTGTCTGGGACAGAAGCAGCTAAAGAAGAGGAAACCCTGAAGAGCCTCGTAGACATTCCGCAGCAAGTAATGCGAAATGCGCCCACGCAGGACACACCAGCTCGGCGTTCAGCCCACTCTTAGTGATACCATTGATGCTCTTTGGTTAAAAGTATATAGGAAACATGCTAAAAAGCAAAAAAAAAAAAAAAAAAATCCCTAGAAAACATCGCAGTGACAAGGCAACCTACTCGATCTACAACACTGTCAGTTTTGACACTCCAAACTGACCCAGATATTTCTGTTGTTTTATGTGTTTATGAGTCTACTCGACTGACAACTGCGCTGAAAGAGCTAGCCTTAATATTTCAAACTGCTGCTCCAAAAAAGAAAAATCTGACTCTTGATCAGTTAATAATGGATTTAGTGAAACCTTGGAAGAATGTTTTATAAAAAAGGAATGTTAAATACCACAATTAAGTTTGAAAACCCAAAACCTACCACCAAAATGATGAAAAAGGTTGCATGAATCTAAGAAGGTGGAACATCAACCTGAAGGCAAAGACATCTTGGGAATGATTGAAACGTTTCAGATAGCAGTAGAGAACGCACCGAGAGCATTCAACAAACCACATCTGAGTGGGCGTCTCGCATTGGCTGGAATCTAGGTAGCAAAAGCTCAAGCACTGGAAAAGAAGTAGAGAATCTGTAAGAGCAACTGATTGAGTCAAAACTGATTTTTCTAACGCTTCCTCTGCTCCTCCCTCTCCGTCTCTCTGTTCACTAGGTCTAGGAGAGAGCTCAACTGAAACCAGGAAAATGACATCTTTGATTAACCTGCTTTATGATTTTAGTCCTCAATTAAATACATATATTGACAGTTATGTTGAGAAAAATATTCCAGCTTTTAAGAATGGTGGGAGCAGTTAAATACATTAATATCTGGAATATTGTCATTGTCCTTCCTGGAGTTTTAAAAAGATCGATTTTTTTCAGTTTTGTCAGTCACCCAAACCAGATATAACTGTGTTTATCCCAGTAATTAAAAGTTACCGCTTTTAAATGATTTTACTCATGTCTGTTATGTGACAATGATAAATTGGGCCATAGCAAAATAAAGTTATGCTCAGTGGGCTTTTCCAAATTTTACTGTGTTTCATATGTGCATATAAGAGATGACAACTCGACTCAGTCATATTTTCAGAATACACTTGATGTTCTGCACTAACGGCACAATAATAAATTGGCTTCGACAATTTCTTCCTTTTTTGTGTGTGTGGACATATTCCAATTTAAATTTCATCATTGGAAAATATGTTCTTACTTAAAAATAGTACCATGCAATATTTACATTTTCTGCTGCTAGTTGCCAGATTTTTGGAGCTCTATACTATTTCTATTTTCTTACTGTTTATTTGGATTTTCTTTTGGCTCTACTTAAATTCTTAGAAGGCTTCTCTCAAATATTGTCCTTTCTTAAAACGTAGTCTTCTGCATGGGTTAGGTGCTGAAAATAGGAGTTTTCAGGTTTCTGACATAGAGAGGTTTTTAAAGTAACTAATATTCACTTGTATGTCTTTTAGTATCCACGACATACTTCGTTGCTTTTTCCATTAAAAATGGGTTCATACCATGATGATACAAGGCTTCCATTCACAGAAGTACAATGTGCACGTTCTTGGTACCAGGTAAAGAAAAGAATTCTATTTAATTTTAAAATCTATTTCTAACTTTCTAGTATAGTCATCATTTCATAAGTTTGGCGTATTAGTTAAAATGTTTTCTTAAAACAATAGGGTGTTGGCTTTAAACCATTGACCCTTAACGTGCGCAAAAGTAAGCGGTGCAAAGAAATAAAAATGCGACGTGAAGATAGCAGAGAGCACCACAGAAAGGCAGGGGAGCTTAGATCCTGGCTAGTTTTCACAAATACGGAGACTCTTAGTAATGAAAGTGAAAAACTAAAGTTGGTGGGGTCAGAACTGAACTGTCGTGGGAAAGTTTGGGAACAGACCGGGTGCGGCATCCAAAATCTCATTTGTCTTCTCTTGTAGGAGCAATTGCAACGAATTTTTCTGCTTTTCCACTTAGAACTATACATAAACAAATGGACTTTTTGATTGTGTTTTTCCTTAGAAACAAGTGAATTTTCAGCATGCAGCTTATTTATAAATTGTTGACAGCTTTGATTTTTTATTATTATTATTGTTATTGATGTTGCTTGCTTGAGATTAATAATTCATGTTCCTTCAGTGGGTCACTGGAACTCTGAGGCAGGAAAATAATGAGAGGTGAATACAGTACTCCGAACCCCAGGTTTTTGTGGAAATAATCGGTTCTGACTACGTTTTTTTAAACTCTCCGGCTTTGCAGAGATCCTCCCAACTCGAGGCAGGTGTCTGAACAGGCATCACCACTAAGGTCACAGTAAGGGGGTCTTTCTGCTTCACGTGCATTATGAGTATTTTACTTACCGAGAGTAAGCAGGTGGTGTTGAGAAAGATTAAGGCTCTCTAGACAATTTGAAGTGCAGGATTTAATAAATATACGTGTGTTTTGGTAAAGAGAGGTATTTTTAAAAAAACACTGTGTTGGAGCGCAGCTTTCTTACGGCACAAGTTTGTGGACGTAACGCACTTGCACTTGTGCCTGTTGACGGTGATAAATTGTTTGTAAGACCTGAGGAAAATTCACTTGGGAGCTTGCAGAGTTTGGATGCAAAATGGAAACGACCTCCACGACGTTAGCAAACGTCACTGGCGTACGCGCAAGATGAGCGCGAGGTGTGTTACGTCCTTTAAGGGAGTTTGAGATATATACGAAACCTGAGATTACTGTCGGGTTTGCGAAGCCCGCGGGACCCAGCAGGTTCCTAATGGAACTGCCTCCCGATGCCGTGGGCTGTGGGTGCTGGGTGCCCTTCCTCCCCACTCTGTAGATCCTTCTTTTTTTCTTTTTTTCTGGTTTCAAAACACTTTTTTTCTGGTTTCAAAACACATTTTTCAGTAGCTTGGTGCTTCAAAATACCCCGATTCACCCAAAGCTTCCAGTGCTTTCGAGCACGCTGGATGGAGGCTTGGGGGCTCGGTGCCTCCCGTGCTCCAGCCCTCAAGGTCACGGGTTGCTTGCGCTCGGGCGGTCGCTGCGATGCTCTTGGCGAGAGCCCCTCGAAGCGTGTCTGACTGGGGGGGTAAAACTTATGAGATACAACTGGACTTATATCTCCTCCTGACTTCTAAATTACAGGATCGTTATGAACGTGGATGAACTGAGGTGTCCTGTGTGCCTGGCTGGATTCAGGGCGGCTCGCCGGAGAGCTCGTGCCGGGAGGTTTCTCCATCACCGAGGGATGAGCTCGCAGAGCTCGCGGCGCAGGCGAGCGGTTCGCCCTTGCTCAGCTGATGTCCTGTGGTGCTTTCTGGCAATAATTGGGTACGTGCGCTTGAGGAGCCACATGCGCTCTTCTCTTTTTCAGAGTATTTAGGCAGGAACCCGTAAACCACTTTGAAAATAGTTCTGAAATAACCAGGTAATTACGGACGTGTCGCAACCAGATGCTCCGTAACGGTTCCGTTGAAATCCCTTTTTTATTTGACACAAAAAGCTTTGCTGCAGCTGACTTAGCTCAAACCTTTCAAAGGGTACACGTCTCTGCGGTACGGTCATTTAAGGTAAAACCACTTAGATTGGAATCCCTGGCTACCTGAAGAGCACTGGACCTTTGAATAAACAAGAACGAAAGCTGTATCAAACGTTTGACTTAAGGTGAGTTTAAGTATTAATGTTATAGTAGTCTGTTCTTCAAAGAATGGTCTTTTTTTGCCGCTTTTCGTGTAATTTAAACATCTTTAACTTTTGTGCTTTGTAGAAACGCTTGTGTAAAATCTCAGCAGACTTAAATAGTTGTAGGTAATAGTTGCATCATTTCTTAATGTATGCATATATACCTAATTTCTTGCCTTAGAGCAAATATTCTGATAGTTGGTAAATACAAAATCAGCTGCTTTTTTTTTTTTTTTAAATAAAATATTTTGAGGAGAGTTCTTCAGATTGATACGTATTGGCCAGTTATAATTTTGTATTAATTGTGCTTAGTTTGAGTATTGAAGTGACCCATTGCAGATCAGTTTGTGGAATCGTGAAGTGGCAAAGTGTGTTTAACTTAGTTCTAAGAAAAGAAATGGAGCACAGCACTTAAGTCATGATGCTTTTGTGCATATTTTTAACGTGAAGGAAACACTAAATTGCACTGGTGAACGATTATTTAAATTTCATTTCCTCAGAAATTTTTTGGATAGTACTTTAAAAAAAACCCAAAAATTTCTCAAATCTAATTCTTAAATTTGTAAATATTTTATTTCTCCTGTGTCTGTGATTTTTTTTTTTTTTTTTTACCCGAAACTCAGCCCTGAGCGAATACACTTGTAAACTATGTTATCTCCGTTCTCCTTTTGGAGGTTGCCGCCTAACTGAGGTTTGGTTCGTAGTGTGACCAAGCGTGTGCACGTTGTATTAAGCTGGAAGTACTTTGGGGTATTTTCAGAAGAATGATGGTTTTCACCAGTGCCGAACGCGGCAGCTCCTCCGCATGCGTTCCCTCCCTCCCGCCTGTATGGGGACGCTCGCAGCGTGATGCCATCAGGACGCAGCAGGGAATTCTCCCAGAACTGCCGACATCAAACCTCCCCAAATCACAAGGCAGATCCTGTAAAAACTGGGCTGGCTGAGAAATTGGGATTCCTGAAAAATAGTAAAAGTCAGCCCCTTTTTAGCTAGCGGCTGGTTTGGGGCCTTAAAAACTCATAGCGTGAAGACGGGAACCCAGTTGCTCTCGGTCCAAAGATAGTCATGAGTTTCAGTTGTCATGATACAACTGCAGGTGCTGAAGCTCTCAGAAAAAATGCCAAATATCACGGACTTAGGATGGCACGGCAAGGAGCGCCGGCTCTGCTCTCGCTGCCCGCTGCTGTGCTTAGCCCATGGGGTCACGAAAACTTGGCCGGCTTTGGAGGAAGCGAGCTCTACAAGTCAAAAATCGATCAACACTTGAGTCGCTCATAAATGCGAGAAGCAACGAAAAATAACGTGAAGTCACGGCTTGACTGTCTTCAGGCCCCACAAAGGCGCAGGCAGGGTGACTCCCCTCCTAGAGCGGCGATGCCGTTGCCTCCGCCTGCCCCCTCCCCGCGGTGGGACGCCGTCCTTGCCACCTCCTGCCCAACGCGAGCTTCGCCGCCCCACGTCTACGCAGGGCTCCGTTCTCGGGCTCCGTTCGTAGGGATATTGCCTTTGAAGAAGGGACTCGGGGTAGGCAGGGGCACATTTCAAAGTTGCTTCTTGCCTAAATTATTGCTCGGTAGTGTTACAGGGATGTACCTCTTCTGTACTAATTACAGCCTCTTCATTTAAGCAGGCAGGAGCCTCTCTCTGCTGCTGGGGCATTGCCCACGTCTCGTCCCTGGAGTCTTGCTGATTCTGAGGACATTAAGTGTGTTTGTACGTTTGGTTTTGGTCTTGGAGTGACAGGCAGTTGAGGCACCATCCTGTAAAGTCTCACAGATGTATAATTTGACTCTAGAAAGTAGTTTTAGTGAGCGATTTAAATGGAAACTGCCTACATTGGGCTCTGCTCTAGGTTTTCGTAGAACTGGGTCCTTGTCCTAGCTTGCGTGGTTGGGTTATCTTCGTACGTTCCAGCGCGGCGCAAAAATTCTGGCTTTGTGGTCATATTTGAAAGCCTGAGAGGGGAATCTCTGCAGGCAGAGGAAACAGAAGTGCTTTTCTTGAGAGCTTGACTCATCAAGCTTGTTTTCATAAACTTAGATGAGGAATTTAAGACAAGAACTGAAATAAAACAGACTTGCACTGGTACATCTGCCAGCTCCATGGGGAGTAGATTATCTGGTATCCCACTCCGTGCAGCGTCAGATTATAATATATTATGGCCTTTTTGTAGCAGCCTGACCACTATTAAGTCGTATTAGCAAATTTAAGGTCTCTTCTTTCTTATTTTAGATATCTACGGTATGTTTGTATAGTGGAAATACTTTGAGTATGAAGGGGGGCTTGTGTCTGTAGGATCCAGCACATACCCGAAGATGATTTATATTTTACTTTCCGCTTTCTCTCCTAAAAGGCTTCGAGACCTTGGATTGCCACAGCTTTAAAGTGAATTTATCTGGATTGCGAATGGGCAGGTTTAGCTCGGTGCAGAATTTGTGCTCGGTTTCTGCTGGATCCCAGTA